>NW_006399833.1:6084420-6088795 GCF_000299155.1 Elephantulus edwardii
GTGGTGAGAATCTTTGTTTTCTTGATATTGAGCTTCAATCCATATTGAAGACTGCAGTCCTTGACCTTCTGCAGCAAGCGCTTCAGGCCCTCCTCAGTTTCAGCGAGGAAAAAAAAAATCCTCACCACTAGACTGATAAGCAACATGATGATAGATGGAGAAAAGATTCAATTTGTCAATGATTTAATCTTATTTGGATCTTGAATCAACAGTCAGGAGATCAGGAGACATTTTATATTGGGCAAGTCTTCTCTAAGGGACCTCTCTAAATTACTGAGGAGCAATGATGTCAGTTTAAAGATTAAGGTGCACCTGATTCAAGTAAAGGTATTTTCAATCACTTGCTATGTATGTGAAAGCTGGACAGTGAATAAGGATAACAGAAGAGTAATTGATGTCTTTGAGCTGTGATGTTGGAGAAGGATACTGAATGTTGCATAGACTTCTAAAAGAATAAATATGTTTTGAAGAAGGTGCAGCCATCGTTTGTCTTGGAGGCAAAGAGATGATGCCTCATCTTACAAACTTTGGGCTGTTGCTAGGAGAGCCTGTTCCTTGGAGAGGAACATCATGCTTGGAAAGGTGGAGGGTCAGTGAAGGAGAGGAAAACCCTCAGCCAGGTAGACTGACACAGTGACTTCAACATGGGGCTTGAGTATATCAGAGATTGTGAGGATAGCACAGGATAAGACAGGTTTAAGATTTGTTGTTCATAGGATTGCTGAGTCATACTTGACTCAATGGCACGTAATAATAACAACAACAATAACTGTTGGTCACAACAACAACAACAACAATAACTGTTGGTTTAATGGTAAGGCACTGCCCTGTAAACACAAGGATGTTTTTGTTGTGCCCTCAAGAACAAAGGTATGAGTTTTAAATCCACAAGATTGCTCCATGGGAAAAAGATGGATAATCTCTTCCTGTGTGATTTATTGCCTCTGAAAATCCTGACCCTCTGAAAGGGTCAGCTATGAGTCGGTTCCCACTCAATGGTACACAACAAGAAGAACAAAAATTATAGTGTTCAATCTTTTAAAGTGTGACATGTATTGTGGTGAGTGATGTATCGTCTTTTTAGAAATCTTATGTTTGTGATGAAGGAAGAATAATTTTCCCTTTTGTGATGACATTATGAAAATATGTTGTTTGTATTATGTACCATTGAAATGGAACTAATTCATAGCTGACCATCCGATGGGTTTTCAGAGGTAGCAAATCTCACAAGAGAAGATTGCCCAACTTTCTCCCATGGAACAACTAGTGGATTTAAACCACATGTTTTTGGAATGGCAGAACAGCTTCTTACTATTAAGGCCATCAGAGCTTCCTGTGAAAATATAGAATCACTTGTATTCTGGGCTTGAGAACAATCCAGTGAGTTCATCCCTTTTTATTCTCTGACTCCAGCTCTTTGCACATTTTGTTACAATACTTTGCTTTGTATTCTTGAGCTGTCCTTTGAAGTTTTCTGTTGAGCTCTTTTACTTTGACATCTTTTCCTTTTATTTTGACGTTTTCAGTGCAATTTTCATAGTCTCTTCTTATATCCATTTTGTTTTATTCTTTTTCCTCTGTCTTTGTAATGACCTTTTCCCTTCTTTATGTGTGATATCCTTGATCTTATTGCGCAGTTTCTCTGATTTTCGATCATTGATGTTCAATGCCTCTAATAAGTTCTTCAGGTCATTCTTAAATTTACCTGAGATAGACTCAAGGTTGCATTTTGGTTCTTGTAGACTTTCATTTTCTTCAACCTCAGGTAGAACTTGAGTGTGAGTAATTGATAGTCTGATCCACAGCAAGAACTTAGCTTGATTTTTGCTGTTGATATTGAGCTTCTCCAACAATTCTTTCCACAGATGTAATCTATCTGATTCCTGTGCAGTCCATGGGGTGAGGTTCATGTGTAAAGGTGCCTTTTGTGTTGTTTTTTAAAAATGTATATGCTAAAAAAAAATAAAAAAATAAAAAAATGTATATGCTATGAATACATCGTTGAATATACAAAATTCAATCATTCTATCTCCAGACTAAGTTCTGTCACCAAGTCCATATTATCCGACTATCCTTCCTTTCAGCTTTTACATTCCAGTCACTAATAATTATTAATACATCTTGATTGCATGCTAGGGATGTATCCTTTCTCTATACATATTCAGTTTGTATACTGAGCAAATAATTCCTGATGCTGGACTCTATGACATCAATATCAGAGTAAGACTCATCAACAACCTGTGTTATGCAGATGATATAACCTTGCTTGCTGAAAGTGAAGAAGAATTGAGGCACTTACTTGCTGCAGAAGATCAAGGACTATATACCCTTCAATATGGATTACATCTCAGCATCAAGCAAACAAAGGTCCTCACCACTGGGCCAATAGGCAAGCTCATGGTAGATAAAGAATTGAAGTTAACAATTACTTCATCTTGCTTGGATCAATAATCAACACCCTTTTTACCAGCAGTAAGGATATCAGGAGATGTATTGCATTGGGCAAGTATGTTGTCAGAGACCTCTCCAAAATACTGAAGAGCAATGATATCAGCTTGAAAACTGAGGTGTGCCTGATTCAGGCCATGGTCTTTGCAATCACCTGTTACACATCAGAGAGCTGGACAATGAATAAGGATGACAGGAGAAGAGTTGATGCCTTTGAGTTGTGGTGTTGGAGAAGATTCCTGAATATCTAATGGACTTCCAAAAGAATATGCAGATATGTCTTGGAAAAAGGGCAATGAGAGTGCTCCTTGGACGCAAAGATGGCGAAACAATGTCTCTCATACTTTGGATATGTTGTTAGGAGAGGCTACTTCTTGGAAACAGACATGTGGAAGGTAAGCAAAAGAGAGGAAGACATCCCCCTCCCATGAGATGGATTGACACAGTCACTGAAGCAATATGCTCTAGTGTGTCAAAGATGATGAGCTTTGCACAGGAGAGGACACGGTTCAAATCCATTGTTCATATCGTCACTGAGTTTTATTCTACTCTACCGCATCAACAACAACCTATTCTGGACAGTTACATTGATGGAATAATATAATTTAATGATATAACAATTTGGAGGTTTTACTATTATTAATTTTCATGACAGTTTACAGAGACTTTGGATTTCCATTCATTCATTGTTGCACTTTTCTTCCTGCCCAGCTCTCCCCACCCCCAGTTCGCTCTTTTCTTTGAAAAGTAAAAGAAAAATTCTTTCGTTGATATACAATCCCTCTCCCCATGTCCACTCCACTAATTTTTTGAGGAAATAATTTGCCTTCTGTTTGTCAAATAAGACCATAAGTAAGGTGAAATAAAAAAAAGTTTATCTTCAGTTAATCTATGCAATTTCTGAATTTATGACAATGCTTTTGGTTTATACTAAATTACCTAAATCTTAATAAAATATTTATTGTGTGCTAACACTATGACATAGGACTTTATGTACTGCTATAGTCTAAAAATTCTGCCAACTTACACTAAAAATAAAGAGAGTGAGCTGGGAGAAGGGGTGAGCAGGGAGAAAAGTACAACAATGAATGAATGGAAATTAAAAAAAATAAAGAACTACTTCCTGTGACAGGTAATACAATAATCTGTTGACATCTTTTACTAGATATGATACTGCATAGAAATGAGACTAACTATATTTATTTAAAGGAAGTCTGGTGGCTGTAGACTTAAGGAGTTGCGCTGCCAATCCAAAGGCACACAGCCCAAATCCACTGGCTACTCCACAGGGAAAAGATGGACAATCTTTTTCAGTGTAATTTACTGCCTGTGAAAGTCCACTGGAAAATCAGTTATGTGTTGGGTTTCAACCTAATGGCACACGGTAACAAAGTGCTACTTTAAGCATAGATGATGTAAACTTCAGTTTCTTTAAACATTATCAGTTAATTGCCAAACATATTTAAGAAATATACTAACAAAAATACTTCAAGAAAAAATGTTCTAGAGATTTAAGTTGTTAATCAGATATGTCATAAAAAAACCCCCCAAAACCAACCCAAAATGGACCAGTGCAGTGGGAAAATTATCAAACAGCATCATTAATATCACACACAAGTAAAATCTTGCAGAAGATTATTTCAACTAGAACAGTAGAAGGAATTTCAAATATATAACAAAGTTTCCTTTTTAAATTTTATATCATAGAAAAATTACGTATTCTATAAAAGTGAAATCACTCATTTCACTGATTTCACATGCAAGCAAGATTTTACTAAAGATTATCCAAAAACGACTGGAACAGCACATCAGCAGAGAACTACCAGAAGTCCAGGCTGGGCTTAGAAGGGGTCGTGGAACTAGGGATATTGTAGCTGATGTTAGATGGATCTTGGCTGAAAGCAGGGAATGCCAGAGGAATGTCTAT
>NW_006399833.1:6089900-6100680 GCF_000299155.1 Elephantulus edwardii
AATCCATGGGAGGGTCAGCTATGAATTGGTTCCAACTTGACAGTATATAATACAATGTATGTATCTCTATCTATCCCTCTCCTCTCTACTCTCTCTATTTGGTTGTACATTTTCTTCCCCTTCTCTCTCCTCTCCCCTAGCCCACCCAGCAATGCAACCCTGTTCCAGATTGTTGTCATACATGAAATGTCTAACCATATATTCCTTTTGGCAGTTCTTCCTCTCATCTGTTCTACTGCAGTGTTCATTATCTAGCCACTCTTTTCCCAATCTCTGCCCCCCCATCTGTCCTATTTTATAATGGCAGTGTTATACAGTATTTGTCCTTTTGTGACTGAGATATTTCACCTAGTATATGAATTTATTTATGAACCTTTATGAATTTGTTGTTTTTCAATGCTGCATAGTATTCCATTGTGTGAATATTCCACTGTGTGACTATACCATAGTTTTTCACTCAACATAATGTCCTCCAAGCTCTTTCTTTTTGTGGGAACTTTATGAGTTCGTTGGTTTTCAATGTTGCGTAGTATTCCATTGTGTGAATATTCCACTGTGTGACTATACCATAGTTTTTCACTCAACATAATGTCCTCCAAGCTCTTTCTTTTTGTGGGAACTTTATGAGTTCGTTGGTTTTCAATGTTGCGTAGTATTCCATTGTGTAAATATGCCATAGTTTTTCTATCCTTTTGTTGTTTGGATATTTTAATATTTTATGCCAATATTCCCACCATTTTTGTTGTTGTTGGTTGCCTTTGAGTTGAGCATGACTCTTAGCCACCCTATGAACAAAAGGCCTGAAGCCCCTCTACCATTGACATTTATCAAAGTTCATTGAGTTTCTGGAGGCATGTTATTTAGGAAGTGGATGACATGTTCTCGAATATTTATTGAAACAAAGTCTGAGTTATGTCTATTCTTTTGTCATTTTATGTAGATATGTAATTTGAATTAACAGAATTATTAAGAAAAAAATTATCTGCATTTTTTAAAAAGATGTAAACATATAAAAATAATTCAGTGTTATTAAAGATCTTAATATACATTTAAGAGCCTCCAAATATGAAATAATTACTACTCTTGTATAATAGAATAATTTATATATTCCGAGGGATGAAATAAACCTCATATTCCTTCCTTTTAGCCTCTTTGTACTTACGGTACTGACTGCATCTCTTAATATGCCTGAGAGTCAAAAGCATACTATTCTAAAAATAGATATTTTGGAAATATTAAGAAAGTGGGGAGGAAGGTCTTATCGAGATTAATTTCCTCATCTTTTTAACTTGAAAGTTAGATATCTTTCTAAATAAGCATTGGACAAGAGCCCAAATTTTTCTTCCTCTATATTTTTTGAAATCTCTTTTACTACGATGCATGCACCCTTTTTCTTCCCCCCCAAAAAACTTGTTTCATATTTATTTAGTATAAAAGGTTTGTGCATAGTGCTAACAAATAGTTTTTACAAAACTGCATTTAAAAATGTGCTTTATGTGGGTTTCATGCTGTGAATTACTTCATCCATCAATTTTTTTCCACTTTTTTGTGTCTTGTAACCTCTTGACTCATACAGTCCTGAAGTTTAATGCCAAGTCATTCCACTTTCACGTGGTTTGTGAAGATAGCTCGGTTTACTGCCCTCGTCCATTACTATGTTAAGGTTCCAGTTGCCAGATGTTTCTCTTCTCCAGTAGGGCCAACTATCAGTAGTGTCATCAAATATGGCAAAGGAAATTGCAACTGGGTAATTTATAGTATTCAAATGACTTGAACTTCTGCTAAGACAGTTTTTTTCATTTACAGTAACTTCAGGCAACTGTACATTTTTTTAAAGCTGCTAACAAAGCAAAGGAACAAGCATCCAAAATGTTTCCATCATAGTTGAAGCGAGATTACACTATAGAATCCAGACAAGCTTTCCCTGAGAAATAAATAAGTCTTCTTTCTGCATTACCTGTGAATTTTCAATGGCATCTACAATGAGCTGGCTGGCCACTGAGCCTCTTCGCCAGGGCGTGTAGACGGAAATCTCAATGAATGCAGGGGTGGTAGATCTACATTAGGAACTATATCCCCTTTATCAGGGGCATCTATTGGTGGTGGTGTGACTTTTGCTCTAATTCCACAAATTATAGTAGTATTTCCTAGCTTCAGTAAAGCTGAACCATCTGCTGTATTGATCGAACCCTATGTTCACAGATGTTGATTGACTTCAAGAGGAGCATGATTCATAACGACCCTATGAATCAAAGGCCTGAAGCCTTTCTATAACCATCATTATTTATCAATGTTCATAGAGTTTCCGGAGACATCTTGTTTAGGAAGAGGATGTCACTCTGAATTCACCAAGTTCTCTTCCATCTGCATGGCAGTACTCTTCTTGAACCCAGCCGCCATCTTGCTGTGTTGCGTGTGCCCCTGCTGGTTCCGCCCTGCATGCATCTTTATTATATAGGATATAACTGTAACTATAACTATAACTATAACTATAACTATAACTATAACTATAACTATAACAATTATAACTAATATAAATATATATGAAGTCATACTTTACTCATGGCACATAACAACAACAAAGCATCTTGATTATCAATTGATGTGGTTGTGTATCACCAGGTCAGAACCGACCCATAGTTGACCCTCCCACGGGTTTTCAGAAGTAGTAAATCACATGGGAAGAGATTGGCTGTTCTTCTCTTGTGGAGCAGATGTTGGTTTTTTTACCTTGGGATTGCAGCACAGCTTCTTACCACTAGGCCACCAGAGCTCCCTATTATCAGTAGTGGATTAAATTATCAATAACCTCAATTATGGCACTGGAGTCTGAGGTCAGTGTGGTCAGGAAGTTTTAGTTTAGATGCAATTTGATGAAAATCTAATTTAATTTATCACTGTTGCCCACAGTTATGACCTTTTTATTGCGGCTTTGATTGTTTTATTCCTAGCTGTCGAACCCTCAATGACTCCTATCATTTTCTCTCAGGCTGTTATTCTCATGTGCTGCAGCTGTACCCAGAGCACATTAAGTGCATATGAACGTGAACATTTTAGTCCTTCTGCCTGAAGCGGTCTTTCCCCTCATTGACACATAGAAACCTCATTAAAATTTCAGAGCCCAGCTCAAATACGGAGCTCTGGTGGTTTAGGGAACTGAGCTGCTAATGCAAAGTCTGTCCCTCTCTGGAGGTTCTAATCTCCCAGTGACTGCAAGGGACAAAGAGGAGTACTCTCCTCCCACACTATTTCCAGCCTTGGGAGGGCAGCTATGAGCAATTCCGACTCGACAATAGTGAGTAAATGAAGTAAGTGCATCTTAAGTAGCTCTGGTGGTATAATTAATGTAAGATCAGCAGTTTGAATCAACCCGCTGCTCTGTGGGAGAAAAACATAGGAAGTTTCTTCCTTTGTAAAGAGACTTGGAAATCTGATGGAAGGTTTTAGCTTCAGAAAACTGATATTGGGTTGCTATGCATTTATATGGCTTGATGGCAGTGAATTCAGGTGTTGGGTTGTTTTTTTTTTCTTTTGTGAAGGTGTACTTAACTTTCCAATTAAGGGGTTCTTCGTTAGTTACAGTACTGAGTTGGTAGTAACAAACAGCCTTACACATATTATAGCCTTAACACTACATAAATATTTCTATTTTTCTCTTTATAGTTGTAGGAGATACTCCAGGATGAGGGTATTGCACTGTTCTCTGTGGTATAGATTAAATAGGAGCAAATTAATTTCAGATTCAACAATTTACACATTTTGTTTCATAACATTAATTGCAAGCCCCTCAACATAACATCACTTTTCCAAATCCTTTTCTGGGTTTCCTATTTACATTAACCCCTCTTCCTTTTTCCTTCCTGCCTGCTGTGCTGTTATTAGGTAAATTATGCCCTTCTGGTTCCCTGTGATTGAGTCTCCTGAGAGATACATTAACTGTAATTGTTATTCATTTTATAGGCTTGTCTTCCTTTTTAATAAAAAGTGATTCCAGGAGTAGTTTGATTTCCATATTGGGAGGGTGGCTATAGGCCATAGTCTCAAGGGTTCTCCCCAGTCTCTATCAGATAGACCACTAAGTCTGGTCTTTCTTGTGATTTGGGGTTAGTTTCATATTTTTATCCTAGTCAATTCAGCACCTTTTTATGTGATCCCTACCAGATTATCTTTATTAGTAAGTGAGCACTGTCTAGTTCTTGTTGCCTCAGAGTGCAAAGGTCACATTAGTCCTTCTGTCTAATGTTTTCCTTAAATCTTGGATGTTGTTCACTCTTTTTAAGGAGATAACAATAGTTGTATCTTGGGTGACTGTTCATAAGCTTTTTTAAGACCTTAGTCCCTACTCACCAAGGTTGTTGAACACTGTCTTCTCAGGTGATGCTAAACCATGTTATTTTCATTTCACCTCATATGAATGTAAAACCAGGATGATTACTATAAAATACTGAAGGAGAATTTATGTCCTGTAATGATGTTTTTGGCAAAGGAAATTTGCTATACCATTGACCATCAGAGGAGCAAACAAATCTTGAATGGAATACAGCCAGAATAATCCTTAGAAGGGAGAGTAGCAAGGCTTTATATCAAGTAATTTGGACATGTTTTCAAGAGGGACTAGTCCTGAAGATGAAAATCATGTTTGGTAAAGTTGTTGTTGTAAGGATGATATACATCTGGCAGTATTTTATGCTGTTATGTATGGAATGACTGTGAATTTGAACTGACTTGAAGACTTATAACAACAAAAACTAGACAGAAAATTAACAAAGATATTACTAAACAAAATCTTCAGGGACAATAGAACACAATTGGCATTTATAGAATGTTCCACCCAAAAAGACTCACATAAATATTCTTTTTTGGGAAAAAAATTGGTTGTATACATTAACATTCTTTTGAAATATTCTTTTCAACTGTCAATAAAATATACATCAAGATAAACCATGTCCTGAGACACAAAACAAATTTTAAAAATGTATAAAGGACATGAGGCATACTATGTTGTTTAACCATTAATTGAACCAAACTAGAGATCAGTATTAGAAAGCCAACAGGAAAATCTCCAAATTTTTAATATCATAACAAATTATGGCTAGCAATGAGAATAATGGGAATCTCAGAACACTTAATTGTACTCATATAAAACTTAGATTAAAAACCTGTTATGAGAACAGAGCAAAGGAATACTGTTGTTTTTAGGTGCCGTCATGTGGTAGACAACTCATAGCGACCCTATGAATGAAAGGCCTGAGCACTGTCCATAGAGTTTCTGGAGGCAAGTCATTTTGGAATTAGATGCCACTCATGCTTCTAAGCTTGTTTTAATCAGGAAGCTCCACCAAACACTGTCCACCATGGATAATGATTATCACATTTGGCACATCAGTGCAACAGTGTTCAGCATCACAGCAACCATGAGTTACCTCTGTATAGCAATGCAAAGACCAGTGCTATATCACCTAGAATGACAGAAAAACAATTTGAACCAGGCCCAAGGGCTGCAGGCCCAAGGGCCCTTTGAGGCTTTAAGCCACTGCCTGCCTTAAACCCTAGGGCAAGCCTCAAGGGCCTCGCTCCTGGGGCGAAGAGCAGTCCTGCATGTCAAACACAAGCCCAAAAAAGCACACGGACCCAAAAACTTGTGGTTATTACATGGAACACTACATGGTTTAAAATTAAGAAAAGCATGCTTCATTGTTGTATTCTTTATACCTATTCAATCTGTACAGTGAGCAAATTATTTTAGAAGCTGAACTCTGTCAAGAAGAATATGGTATCAAGATTGGAGGAAGACTCATCAATAAGCTTTGTTATGTGGATGTCACAATCTTGCTTGCTGAAAGTGAGAACTTGAAAGACTTGCTGCTTAAAATTGAGGACTGCAGCCTTCAATATGAATTTCATAGCAAGATTAAGAAAACAAAAATTCTCACCACTGGACCAAGAGGTGATATCATAATAGATAGAGAAAATATTGAAACTGTCAATGATTTTCTCTTACTTGGATCCACAATCAATACACTTAGTACCAGCAGTCAGAAGATCAGGAGACATGTTGTACGAGGAAAGTCTGCAATCAGGGACTCCTCCAAATTATTGAGGAGCAATGATATTAGTTTGAGGGCTAAAGTGTACTTGATTCAGACCATAGTCTTTTTAATCACTTTGTATGCTTCTGGGAGCTGGAAAATGATTAAGTATGACAGAAGAATTGATGCCTTTGAACTATGGTATTAAAGAAAAGTATTGAATATTCTATGGACTGCCAAAAGTAGTGTTCTCCTTTGAGACAAGGATGTTGAAACTTCATCTTGCATACTTTGGGCATGTTTCTAGGAAAGGCTATTCCTTGGAGAAGGATGTCATGCTTAGAAAGGTGGAGGGACAGTGAAGGAGGGGAAGACCCTCAATCAGGTGGATTGACACAGTGACCGCAGCAATGGGCTTGAGTGTGCCAGAGATTGTGAGGTTGGCACTGGACTGGACAACATTCAGATCTGTTGTTTCTACTTGACTCAATGGCAACTAGCTTCAACAACAGGGCTTCCACAAGAAAAAGACTGATAACCCAATCACAAAATGAGAAAGAGATATGAAAAGACTGTTCATTAACAAAGACATTTGGATAGCCAACAGACACACGAAGATATGTTTAAAATTACCAGCAATGAGAAAGACGCAAATCAAAACAATGAGATACTATCTCACCCCAGCAATAGTAACAAAGCTTAACAGGATTGCAAGCAATAAATGTTGGAGAGGATGCGTTGAGAATGGAACTTGCAAACAACGATTGGTAGGACTATAAAATGGTGCAATCACAATGGAAGACAGGTTGACATTTCCTCAAAAAGGTGATGCTAGAAATCCCATATGACCTAACCGTCTCACTGCTAAGAATATACTCCAAGGAATTCAGAATTGAGACACAAACTAAGATATATACGCCTATGTTTATAGAAGTGTGATTCACCATGACAAGAATATGGAAATAACCCAAATAGCCATCAACAAATGAATGGCTAGAAAATCTATGAAGCAATAAAGAACAATGAAGTATTTTAGAAAACTATGGCACAATATGGAAGAGCCTAGAAAGCATGATATGAGTGAAATAATTCAGTTACAAAAGGATAAATATTGCATAAGAATGCTACAATTACAACAGGAGGGTAACTGAAAGGTGGAGGAGGGGAAATGTAGAATAGAATGTAATGAGTAGACAAACAACACCATAAGGATCACGACAAAGGAAGATCAACCTGGGGAAAACTGAGATAAAGACAATATAGCTATTGCAAGTAGCAATGAGAAGTGTGTATATAGATTTTGTTGTTGTTGTGTACCATTGAGTCAAACCTGACCCATAGCTGACCTTCCAGTGAGTTTTCAGAAGCAGTTAATCACATGGAAGGAGATTGACCACTCTTCTCCTAAGGAGCGACTGGTGAATTCTAACTATATACATAATTGTTGTTGTTATTATGTGCTGTTGAGGCACTTACGACTCATAGCGACCCTCTGTACAACTCTGAACTCTTATACTATCCTGTGCCGACCTTATTGTCTCTGACACACCTACCTCCATTACCCCAGTCACTGAATCAATGCATCTCATCAAAGTCTTCCTCTCTTGCACTGTCCCTCCACCTTCCCAAATATGTCCTTCAAGGACTGGTCCCTCCTTGCAACATGTCCAAAGTATGGCAGATGAAACTTCAGAGTACTTGTCTCCAAGTCGCAGCCTGGTCTCACCCTCTCCAGGATGGACCTGTTTGTTTTTCTAGCAGTCCATGGTATATCCAATACTCTTCTCCAGCACCAGAGCTTTAAGGCATTGATTATCCTATCATCCCTAGTCATTGCCCAGTTTTCTGATGCATCACAAGTAATTACAAAGACTGTCCTTGATCAGGCACACCTAAGTCTTCACGTTAACATTGTTGCTTTCCAGTATGCTGGAGAGGTCCCTGACTACAGACTTTCCTAGTGCAATTCGCCTTTTGATTTCCTGGCTGTTTGTACCAAGAGTGTTGATTGTGGAGCCAAGCAAACTGAAGCTGTTAACAATCTCAGTCTCTTCACCATCCATCCTGTTGCTGCCAACTGAACCAGTGGTGAAAATCTTTGTTTTCTTGATGTTGAACTTCACTGCATATTTAAGCCTGTAGTCCTTCACCTTCTGCAGCAAGTGCTCAAAGCCCTCCTCAGTTTCAGCAAGCAGGGTTGTGTCATCTACATAATGCAGATTGTTGATGAGTCTTCCTCCAATCCTGATGCCACACTCCTCCTCATAGAGCCCAGCTTCCTGGATGATCTGTTCTGTGTATAGATTGAAAAAGTATGGAGATAGGACACATTCCTGGCTTACACCCTTCCTGATTTTGAGCCATACAGTGTTTCCTTGCTTTGTTCTGATGATGACCTCCTGGTCCAAGTATAGGTTTCACAAAAGCACAATCAAGTGTTCTAGGATTCCCATTATCCTCAGAGTTAGCGACAGTTTGTTATGATCCACATAATCAAAGGCCTTTACATAGTCAATGAAACACAGTTAGACATTCCTTTAATACTTCTTGCTTTCAGCCAAGATCCATCTAACATTAGCTATAACCTCCCTAGTACCACGACCTCTTCTAAGTCAAGCCTGCACATCTGCAGTTCTCTGCTGATGTCCTGTTCCAGTCATTTTGGATATTTTTCAGCAGAATCTTGCTTGCATGTGATATTAATGGTACTGTTCAATGGTTTCCACACTCAGGTCACTTTTCTTTGGAATGGGAACAAATATGGCTCTTTTCCAGTGAGTTGGCCAGCTGTTTGTCCTCCAGATTTCTTGGCACAACTAGGTGAACATTTGTTTGTTGAAATATGTCAATTGGTATGCCATCAATTCCTGGGACCTTGATTTTTTTTTTTGCCAATTCTTTTAGAGCATCTTGATCGTCTTCCTTCATCACCACTGACTCTTGCTCATACATTGTTTCATGATATTTTTTTGTGTCAGTCAATTCCTTTTGGTACAGTGACTCTGCATACTCCTTCCATCTTCTTTTAATGCTTCCTGGATCATTTAATATTCTGCCCAAAGCATCCTTAAACATTGCAAGTCAAGCCTTGAATTTGTTCTTGAGTTCCTCATCTTAAGAAAGGGGCCAAGCGAGTTTGGCCTTTTTGATTTTCTGACTCCAGCTCTTTGCTTGTTTGATTATAATACTTTGTCTTCCTTCACTGCTCTTTGAAATCTTCTGTTTAGCTCCTTAATTTCTTCCCTTTGCTTTGGCTTCTTGGTACTCTAGTGTATTCAGCATCTCTTCTGACATCCATCTTGGTCTTTTCTTCATCCTCTCTCTTTGAAATGACCTTTTACATTCTTCATGGTTCGTATTTTTTTATATCCTCCCACAGCTCATCCAGTCTTCGCTCATTAGTGTTTAAGGCCTCAAACCTGTTCCTGTGATGCTTTTGAAATTCAAGTGTGATAGAATCAAGGTCAAATTTTCACTCCTGTGGATTTAACTTTCTGTAGCTTCAGCTTGAACTTGCGTATGAGAGTTGCTGGTCTCTTCCACAATCAGCACCTGGCCTAGTTTTCACAACTGATATTAAGCTTTCCCCATGATTGAAGTGTTGTGTAATCAGTCTGATTCCTATGCATACCATTAAGTGAAATCCATGTGTATAACCTGTGTTTGCTTCTTATAAAAAAAATTCACAATGAATAAGTCATTGATTGTACAGAATTCTATCATTCTATCTCCAGCTTCATTTTTTGGTCACCGAGTTCATGTTTTCCAACTACTGATCCTTCTTCTCTGTTCCCAACTTTTGCATTCCTGCCACCCATTATTTTTAATGCATCTTGATTGCATATTAAATTGATTTCTGACTGAAAAATTTGGTAGAAAGCTTCTATTTCCTCCTCTTTGGCTCTGGTTGTTGGTGCATATATCTGAATGATAGTGGCATTCACTGGGCTTCCTTGTATATATATGGATAGTATCCTGTCACTCACAATATTGTATTTCAAGATGGATCTAGAAAGGACATTTTTAACTATGAAAGCAAACCCATCTACCACTCATGTTTCATTTCCAGCAGAGTGGATCATATGATTGTCTGATTCAAAATACCCCATGCCACTCCATCTCATTTCTCTAGCACGTAGTATGTCAATATTTATGTGTTCCATTTCTTTTTTAGTAATGTAGAATTTTTCTACATTCATGCTTCTCACATTCCATGTTCAAATCACTAGTGACTACTTACAACTGTTCCTCCTCCTTTGTGTTTCCATATTTGAGGGTTCAGCCTCAGTTGCCATACCTGACAGTCTAAGTGTGCTCTATTGTACACAGGATTTTCAAAGGCATATTATTTTGGAAGTGGATGACCAATCTTTCCTCATAGTCTGTCTTAATTTGAATGCTCAAATTTAGAGCAGTATTTGACAGACAAGCATTTTACAGAAAGGAGCAGATAAAAGACATTTCCCCAATTATAGAAGGAACCAATACTCAGTGTTGCTCCCCACCCTTGGCTTGTGTGTCTTAACCCATCCCTTTCCCTGCTCCACCACTAGTCACTTCCACTCCTGGCTAGGCCATTCAACACCTCTCTCCCCCTATCCACCCCTTGATATAATGGCTGAGGTCTTAGGCTTTCTGGGCTTCTGTGATTCTGAAAGTCTCATGCTGCTGCCAGTCTCGTATGCTGTGGCGAGTTTCTCTTGAGTTTGTTGTTGTTGTTGTTGTTATGTGCCGTCGAGTCGCCTGCGACT
>NW_006399833.1:6102275-6103880 GCF_000299155.1 Elephantulus edwardii
ACACTTCTGAGAAATAAAAATGAGGTTGGAGGCATAGGACTCCCTGAACTCAAACCTACTACACAGCCGTAGTAACCAAAACAGCATGGTACTGCACTGGGATCAAACTTAGAAGAGCTAGTCCAAGGTATAAAGAGACTGCCAAATAGAACCAGAAATGCACAATCTCAAAAGGATAAAATTGATGTATGAGACCTTCTAAAGATTATATCCATGTGTGCATCAAAACCTTTTTCCAACAGAATGAAAAGAAAACCTACAAACTGGGAACAAACATTTGGTACCACCATCTCAGACAAGAGTCTTATAACAAAAGTTTACAGAATACTCCTGGGCCTCCACAAGAAAAAGACTAAACCCAATTACAAAATGGGCAAAAGACAAGGAAATAATTTTCACAGGGGAAGATATTCAAATGGCTATCAGACACATGAAGAAAAGCTCCAAATCACTGGCAATAAGAGAGATGCAAATCAAAACCACAATGTGGTACCATCTCACTCCAGTAACAGTGACAAAGTTTAACAGGGCAGCAAGTAATAAATATTGGAGAGGATGTGCAAGAAAGGGACTCTTATACACTGTTGTTGGTTGGGATTATAAAATGGTACAACCATTCTGGAAGGCAGTTTGGCACTTCCTCATAAAGCTGAACATAGAAATTCCACATGACCCAGTTATTCCACTACTTGCAATATACCCTGAGAAAATGAGAGCTGAGGCACAAACGGAGATTCGTAGACCAATGCTCATAGCAGCATTACTCACCATCGCAAGAACATGGAAACAGCCCAAATGTCCAACAACAAATAAATGGATTGAGAAATTATGGTACATTCATACAATGGAATACTATGCGGCATGCAGGAACAATAACTTTGTAAATTATTACCTAACTTGGGAGGTACTGGAGAATATTATGCTGAGTGAACTAACTCAGTCCCCCAAGGATAACTACTATATAAAACCATTATTTTAGAATGAGTATAAGGATCCAAGGGGGGTGGGAGAGATTTGAAGCAGAGTGATGTGGATGTGCAGGAGGATGGGGTGATTCATCATCAGTATAATATGATGGAAGGTGGTGAGGGAAATGGAAAGAATTTGTTCTTGAAAACAATTTATCCAAATTTTGTGAATAAACTAGTAGAAAATATTAAAAAAATCATGTTGCAAAAAAACCCACACAATGTACAGAAATGATTGTTTAAAGCAAAATGTACATGAATAAAACAATGTATATGAGTAATTATCTAACAGTGAATTATAGTATATATTTTTTAAAATGTAAAAATGTCTTTGTTTCTTGTCTACTATCTTGCAATCCATTATGCTTACTTCGGTTACATACATAGTATGCCTAGACCATCATTTCATTCAAGAACAAGATATTAATCATACTCAAGCCCGTGGTTGCAGTCATTGTGTCAGTCCATCTAATTGTGGGTCTTCCTCTCTTTCACTGACCCTCTATCTTTCCCAGAATGATGTCCTTTTCCATGGACTTGACCTTTCTGACAACTTTCTACTCAAAATATGTAAGATGTCGTTTTCACCACCCTTACTTACTTCTAAGGGGCTCCTCTCCTCTACCCCCACTCTGCG
>NW_006399833.1:6106280-6120062 GCF_000299155.1 Elephantulus edwardii
GGTCCTTGGAGAAGGACATCATGCTTGGGAGGGTGCAGGGACAGCGCAGGAGGGGAAGGCCCTCTATGAGGTGGATTGATTCAGTGACTGGGATAATAGGGATGGGAGTGTCAGAGACAGTGCGATTGGCACAGGACACAGCAGAGTTTAGGGCTGTTTTACATAGGGTCTCTATGAGTTGCAAGGGACTCGACGGCACATAATAACAACAACAGCAAAACTTCTAAGGGGAACCCTGCTTGCACTTCCTCCAAGACAGATTTGTTTGTTCTTGTTCCAGTTGGAGGTATGTTCATTACTCCTCATCAATTCCACAATTCAAAGACATCAACTCTTATTTGATAATCTTTATTCATTGTCTAAGTTTCACATGTATACAAATAACTTGAAAATACTACAGCTGGGAATAGGCACATCCTATTCTTTAAGCTGACATTCTTACTCTTTAGTACTTTAAAGAAATCCTTGACAACAGATTTGTCCAATGCAACCAAAGCACTAGGCTGAGCATAAGTGAGAGTAGTTTTCCCCAACAAGAATTAAGTACTATTTCCAGAATAAAGAAGAAAATTATCCTTTGAGAAACAATAAACAATTGTTTGAGTCTTTCTCCCTTCTTCAACAATTTGAGTTGTATATTTTACTGATATTCAAATTAATGTGCTTAGCCTGGATTATACCAATCTTTTTTCTAGAGCTATGTAAACTGTGCTACATAGAATATTGTATACGTGGATTTCCACCACTTGTTGCCAACTTACCTAATTCTATGACAGTGGAAGCTGTAGCATTGTTATTTCAAATTCCAGCAAAGTCACCTATAGTAGACATATTTCATGTAGTTCATATGGTAGAACTTCTAGACTAAGCAAAAAAAATAGGCAGGAAGATCTGCTAATTTACTTCCAAAAATTAGCCAGATTTTTTAATACATTAGCAAAGTAGAGGGCTGACAAAGGCAAAGGAAATACCTGCCCTCATGATTTATACTGGTTTTGGGACCATAACAATAAACTGTAAAATATCAATAATTGTGAAGGTGACATTCTGTTGCACACAGGGTCCTCAAGAGTTGGAGTCAACAAAACAGTGGCAATGCACTTGGATACTGATAGTTTTAGTTTTGAAAATTTGTGACTTCAACAAAATGATAGGTTAATTGAAGGCTCAGACAATGTCTTCTAACTTTGTGTAACCCATATAAGCACCTGGAACATTTCTGGGAATATAGTCTGTGCTAGACAACTACTTGTTCACTTGATTTCTTAACTTGTTGAATTAGGTACAGTCATTTTATTCATTTTGGCCATCCTGAAGATTGATGATGATTGCTTTGGTTCACTCAATCATTTAGCTATCCACATCAATCATGAGAATAGACAAAGTAAATGAATTGTGCACTTAATACATAAATACAGACTTGCAGATAGTTTTTATCTGTATGTACAAATCATATTCCAGAGTTTTGTGCATACTTTTGAAGAGGTCTTTTTTATTTAGCTACAGCATCTATTAAAACCATCTCTATGGAAAATATTTTCTAATAATTGATTGTATTTGAGTTACTGGTAAGTGCTTTCCATTTTGTGGTGTTTACTTGTATTAGCTATTGTACCCAATTTAGTGTGTATCTACCTTAACCTTTTTCTATTTTGTTTCATTATATTTTCATTTTTCATAATAAAACTTCTGGAAAACAGCATTAGCTGTAGAGAGTAAAGTTCATCTTGTACAAATAATCCATTATTTGTCTGACTTCTCCTAAGTGGAACACTCGACCTTTTCTATCAATTTATGGAACTTTTTATTTTTCCTATTAAGAAAGTATGTTCTTTTTGATAGTGAATGCGATGACATTTCTTCTTAATTTATCATTCCCGGCAGAGTAGATCATATGATTGTCCGATTCAAAATGACAAATATCAGTTCATTAAGGCTTAGGGTATCTATCCTCAAGAGGTATGCTTCATTTACTTTCTTGTGATTTGAGTTAAAGTTTACAAAGCAAATTATTTTCCATGCCATCATTGAACGCAGATTTTGTTTTTTAACATTAATTACAATACCCACAACATAACTAGATGCTTCTATATTCTTAACTGTGATTTTTCTTTTCATTACTCCTTCTATCGTACCCTTTCCTGCTTTTTAGCTTTATTCTTTGGCAAACACTGGGCCTCCCTCGTGTTGAGCCATGGAATTGAATTTTGTTTTAGGTAAATGACTAAGGGCCATAGTGTTTCCACAAACAGATGCAACCCTGGATATGCTCTCATCATTCAATGACACAGGCAACTGACTAGAAGAGATCCATGTTTGTCCACATTCTCAAAAAAGTTATACAACAAAATGTGGAAACGAACAATGTTATTAATATCACGTGCATGAACAGTATATTGATAGAGAACTATCATAATTTCAAGTTGGGTTTAAAAAAGGCCATGGAAACAGACTGAAAAGCAGAGAATACCAGAAGGATGTAGATTTGTTTTTTATTGACTATGCAAAGGCATTTGATGTTGTGTCGATCATAACACATTATGTATAACATTGAGAAGACTGAGAATCCCAGAATGCTTAAATTGTACTTATGTAAAATCTATACTTAGACCAAGAAGCTGTCATTAGAACACAGTAAGGCAACACTACATGATTTAAAATCAAGAAAGGTGTGCATGAGGATTGTGTCCTTTCTCCATACTTATTCAATCTCTTTGCTGAGAAAATAATTTGAGAGGCTGAAGTTTATTAAGAAGAATGTGGCATCAGGATTAGAGGAAGACTCTTCCATAATTTGCATTATGTAGAAGACACAACTTTGTTTACTGAAAGTGAAGATATCTTGAAATGCTTGCTTTCGGTATGGATTGAATCTCAACATCAAGAAGACAAAAATCTTCCCCACTGGGTCTGCAAACAACATTACGATGAAGAGAAGATTGAAGTTATCAGTTATTTCATCTTGCTTGAATTCCCATTCAACACGCTTGGCACCAGCAGTCAGGAAGGACATCAAAAGGTGTATTGAATGGTTAAACCTACTGCCAAGGACCTCTCTAAGGCATTAAGGAGCAATGATTTCAATTTAAAGACGAATTAGATTAAAGATGGCTCTGGTTCAAGCCATGGTCTTTTCAATTACTTGTTATACTTCTGAAAGTTGGACAATGACTAAGGATGACAGAAGAAAAATCAACATTTTTGAACTCTGGCATTGGAGAAGAGTACTGAATATCTCCTGGTGTGACAAAAGAACAAACAGGTATGCCTTGCAGAAGGTTCAGCCAGGGTACTCCTTGGAGGCAAAGATAGTGAAGCTTCATGTCACCTATTTTGAGCATTTTGTTAGGAGGGTCAGGTCCTTGGAGAAGGACATCATGCTTGGAATGTTGGAGAGTCAGTGAAAGAGAGTACAATCATCAATGAGATGAATTAACACAGTGACTGTAACAATGGATTCAAGTATGTCAGAGATGATGAGGATGGTATAGGATAGGACAGGGGTCAGATCTGTTGTTCACAGGGTCTCTATGAGTCATACCTGACTTGGTGGCACCTAAGAACAAGGACTATAATCTAGGAGTTTTCAACTGTCTATCAGGTTAGCAATCCAAATCACTTTTGTATTTTTTTTAGTTTTGCTTCATAGTTTCCCCCCTCTCTATCTAGGGCCTTCTACTGTTATCTATTTCCTTTTTTACCCCTTCCATTGTTCCCAAATTCATACCTTGTACATTGCACATTCTGATAATTAATATTTAGAGCTGTTTCTTCCTATAGTGAGTTATGCTGTGCTAGTAAATGAAGGTCCCAAATGTTTTTGTCCATCTGTGTTACGAGGAGACAGCTCTTCCTCAGTTATATTTAAAGTGCCGTTAAACCTGAGAAGGAGCTTTGAGAGCACAATGAATTAGCAGTGAGCTGTGAATGAAAAGGTAGACGTTTTAAATTTACTAGTCAGCCGTGGGGGAATGGTGAGACAATCTGCTTTTGTAAAAAAGATTAGTATCTCTGGAAACCCTACGGAGGAACAGTTCTACTCATTCTCACAGGATCACTGTGATGACCTTGATGACAATCTACTTGATGGCTTGAGGAAATAATCTTCCAGGACTATATTAGGCAATGCTATTTATAAAAATTTTTCACTGACCATTTTTTGGAAATAGACCACCAGGACCTTTTCTATAGTGTGTCTTAGCCTGGGAGTTCTGTTGAAACCTATTTACTATGAGTGACATTGCTAGTATTTTAAATATCAATATAATGTACAAGATACCATAATACCAGAGAATGATAAAGTAACAGAAAGTAGAATGTACCAGAAAGATGCATTTTATTGACTATGCAAAGGCATTCAAATGTGTGCACCATAACAAGTGTGACTAACATTGCAAAAAAAATTAAAATTCTTAAACACTTCATGGTACTTGTACATAGACCAAGAGGTAGTTATTAAATAGAACAAGGGAATTTTCCAAGGTTTAAAATCAGGAAAGGTGTGTGTCAGTGTTGTATGCTGAACAAATAATCCAAGAAGCTAGACTTTTTGAAGAAAGTGGAACTAGGAGTAGAAGATTCTTTAGGCACTTGTGATATGCCAATGATGCAACCTTGCCTTCTTTTTTTTTTTTTTAATTTTCTTTGATTTTTATTGAATGAAAGGCACAAGACCAAGGATCATGAGCAGCGCAACCTTGCCTTCTTAATGTGAAGAGAACTTGAAACACTTACTGAAAAAGAGCAAAGATTACAACCTTCCTTATGGATTACAGTTTAACCTAAACAAGCTAAAAATCCTCATAATTGGATCAATAAACAAGATTATGTTGGAAAATAATCAAATGGAGAAAAGACTAAAGTTGTCAAGGATTTCATTTTATTTGACTCAATAATCTATGCCCATGAATTAGCAGTAAAGCAGCCAAGAAATCAAACAATATATTGCATTGGGCAAACCTGTTGCATAGGAGCTCTATAAAATGTTAAAGAGCAAAGATAACACTTTGAGGACTAAGATATGCCTGACCCAAGTTGTGATCTTTTTACTTCCTCATATGCATATGAAAATAAGATCAAATGAGGAGGATCAAAGAAGTGATTCCTTTGTATCATGATGTTGTTAAATAACATTGAAAATTGCGGACTGCAAGAATTGAGTCAATGGAAGTGCAGCCAGAATGTTACTTACATTTCAGGATGTTAGATTTCATCTCATATAGTTTGGACATGCCCTCAAGAGGCAACAGTCCCCTAAGAGGACATTATGCTTGGTAGTGGACAAAGTGAAAAATAGGAAGAACCTCAGTGAGAATAGGCATAGTGGTTGACATAATGGTCTCAAACAGCAATGATAGGATAGCACAGAACCAGGCAGTGCTTTTGTTGTTGTTATGCATGAGATCACCATAAGAAGAAACCATTCAACAGTTCTTAACAATGAGATTGATTAAGAAGGTTAATTGGACCTCAAAAGAGTCATCTTATTTTTAAGATTAAAGTTTCAAATACTGATGAAAGGATGATGTAAGGAGAATATAAAGTTTGGAGTTAGAAGAACTCAACTAGAGGACTGATTGCACTTCCTAATAAGTGTATGATCTTTTGTGAGTTTAATTAGTATTAGGCACACTTTGGTTTCTACTTCAAAAATGTGGAGAAAATTATATCTACCCAACATGATGTGGGAGGAAAGTGTGAGTCAATAGGCTTTGAAAACTTTCAAGTATTCTATAAAATTTAGTATCTCTAATTATGGCAAAGGAAGTTTTGGAAAGTGATTATGTCATCACTTCAAATTGCTTTGTATTGTGCTTAAACTCTCTCAGTAAAACCAAACTCATTCTTGTCAAGTAGATTCCAACTCATACCAATCCTATAAGGCAGAGAACTGTCCTAGCTGGCAAAACTTTAAGGAAGCAGACCCCTTTATCTTTCTCCTGTGGAGGGGCTGGTGTGTTTGGAATGCAGACCTTTTATTAATAGCCAAGTATTTTAACTACTGTGTCACCAAGACTCTTTATTAGGCTTAAGAGTGTCATACTTATAAGGCCGAGGATGATTTAGCTGCAGTCTCTATTTTCCTTCACTTTCCTCCTCACTCCTCACTATATTCCAGCCATATTCCTCCTTACTCATTTCATTCCAGATTTTAAAGCCTTTTAAGCTCTTTTCATGCTTCAGAAAAGTTGTATAAACTAGTTTTCTTCCTGGAGTAGTATTCTCCCCAACTTTTCAGCTATTCTTAATCTCCTTCACTCTTCTGGTCACAACTGCAATTTCACTTTTTCATGAAGGTGGAGAATACATTTATTTTGTTTAATGCTATATTAAGTGTCTGATAAATATTACTGCTGGACGACTGAATGGATACAGTTTTTTCTGTGTCCACAAAACTATAATTTATAGTGCATTATTGTCCAGTTTTTGTAACTTAGAAACTAACAGAGTAAAAAACATTTACCTGTTAAATATTTTTAGTAGGTTAATTGTAACAGGTTTTACCTGTTAAATAATTTTGAACATGCTTGTTTGAAAATAGAACACAGAAATCTTCAATATAACTGAAATTAGCTCAAGTAATAAGGCTTAAATATCTACACAGAAAAGGCTTCCTACAATGAAGATTTGACATCACAAGAAAGGAAGCCTTAAGACTTATTTTAGAAGAATTACACAGGTTAATAAACAACTTTTCAACACAGAGTGGAAAGGTCAGTGCACAGTAATCATTGTTATAGGGGACACTGAAGAATCCTATTTGTGGGATTTTGTTGTTTTTTGTTTTTTTTTTATGGGAAGAGGGTGCTGATAGCATAGTGGTAAGAAATTGTGCTCTCAGCCCAAAAGCAAAGGATTCAAATTCACAAGCTGTTTCATGAAAGAAAGATGAGCAATTGTCTCCTATGCTAGTTTACTGTCTCTGAAAACCTGCTGAAGGATCAATTACAAGTCAACTCTGACTCAAAGGTACATAACAACAATAACACTTGGGTTTTTGTTTTGTTTTCTCCCAAACCTAAATATTTCCTCTTACAAATGCTATAAATAAAATGCTTCTGCTTCACTTTATTTTTTTTAAAATATTTCTTACACCAGGAATTGTACATTCATGACAGAGAAAAATATGGATGAATGTAGATAAGAGGGGGGAAAAGGAAATCACCTGTGAACATTGGGATATCTAATAAACTGGACTTTTTAATGAATAAAAGCATAAGGATGAATATATAATGATATCATATTATATATAATTGTCTGGAGACTAAGGTGCGTCTGATACAGGCCATGGTCTTTGCAATCGCTTGTTATGGATCAGAGAGTTGGACAATGATTAAGGAGGATAGAAGGAGAATTGATGCCTTTGAGCTGTGGTGCTGGAGAAGAGTATTGAGGGTACATACCATGGACTGCTAGGAAAACAGATTCATCCTGGAAAGGGTCAAACCGGGCGGCTCCTTGGAGGCAAGGATTCTGAGGCGCTGTCTAACAGATTTTGGACTTGTTGTAAGGAGGAACAGGTCCTTGGAGAGGTACATCATGCTTGGTAGGGTGGAGGGACAGCACAGGAGGGGAAGGCCCTCTATGAGGTGGATTGATTCAGTGACTAGGGTAATTGGGATGGGCGTATCAGAGACGGTGCGATTGGCACAGGGCAGAGCAGAGTTTAGGGCGTTGTGCATAGGGTCGCTATGAGTCACAAGCGATTCGACAGCACATAAGAACAACAATAATTTTTTTGTACATAAAAATGCATTGTGTGAATAACTGTATGAAACACATTGTGAATAAAGGAAAGCAAAGTGTGGAACACATCATTGTCCTTTGGTGTAACACAATGTGAATAAAGGAAAACAAAATGTGGAATACATCATTGTCCTTTGGTGTTGTGTATGGTTGAGTTGCAACCAACTCATAGACTGACCCACAATTTCTCATCCATTCTGTTGTATTTGTGTTATTTCCATAATCTTGCGATGGTGAATAATGCTGCTATGAACATTGATGTAAATATCTCCATTTGTGTCTCAGTTCTAATTTCCTAGTATTGGAATAGCTGGGTCATAAGGAGTTTGTATGTTCAACTTTTTGAGGAAACACCAAATGTCTTCCAGAGTGGATGTATTTTACAATGCCACCAACATTGTCCCACCTCTCTACAGCCTCTTCAACATTTATTATTTGCTGCTCTGCTAGTCTTTGCCACTGCTACTGGGGTAAGATGGTTTCTCATTGTGGTTTTGATTTGCACCTCTCTCATTGCTAGTAATTTTGAACATTTCTTCATGTTTCTGTTGGCCATACCATGGCCTCTTTTAATCCCCCTTGCACATCTGGCAGTTCTTTTTCAATGTACTGTTATAGTAGTTTTTTTATAATCTTCAATAGGATCTTGCTTGTAAGTGATTTTAGTGACATTGTTCAATGATTTCCACGATGTCAGATCATCTCTTTTTGGAATGGGAATAAATATGGATGGATCTCTTCCAGTCAGTGGGTCAGGTAGCTGTCCTCCAATTTTCTTGGCAAAACCTCAAGAGCACGTCCAGGGTTGCATCTCTTTGTTAAAATGTCAATTGGTATTCCATCAATTCCTGGGGCCTTTATTTTTCCAATTCCTACAAAGCAGCTTGAACTTTTTCTTTCATCACCTTTGCCTCTTCATCAAACACTATTTCATTAAATTCTTCTCTGTAAGTCAATTCTTTTTGGTACAGTGACTCTGTGTACTCCTTCCATCTTCTTTTAAAGCATCTTGGGTCATTCAACATTCTGCAATAGCATCCTTAAGTATTGCAATTTGAGGCGTGAATTTGTTCTTCAGTTCCTTCAGCTTAAGAACTGCTGAACGATTGTTGCCAGCATAAAAACTGGCTTTCAGGCTATCATGGGCATTCAAGCACAGCTCCATGCCAAAGCTAACTAATTTGCTAATCACCACTAATTTTGCAAAGAGTATTGTGGAGATTTGGCTGGACAGATTTACCACTAGAGTGGATGTACCATTGTATTAAAGCAAGATGGGGCGGGGGGGGCGGGAAAGCAAGATAGAAAAGCTGGCACAGTCTTTGGCATGTGGTTCAGTTGAACTGTGAAATCCTTGCAAGCTGCTGATACTCAAGCTGTTGATATACTTCTTGCCTACTTTAACAGCTGTCAAAGAAATGTGATGGGGTAGAGAGGTGCTTTTTAAAAACTGTTCATAGACTTCTGTAAAATGTAAGATAAACTAAAATTTATTGTAAGAGTGGAAAAAAAGAAAGAAATGCCAAGCAAGTTAATCCCTTTTTATTTTATGACTCCAGGTGTTTGCACATTATAATACTCTGCTTGGTCTTCCAGAGCTGCCCTTTGAAATCTTCTATTCAATTCCTTAATTTCTTGATTTCTTCCCTCTGCTTTGGCTTTTCAGTGCTTTAGTACAATATTAAGAGTCTCTTCTGCATCCATTTTGGTATTTTCTTCTTTCTCTGTCTTTGTAATAACCTTTTGCATTCTTCATGGATGATTTTCTTTATATTTTCCCACAGCTCATCTGGTCTTCGCTCATTAGTGTTCAAGGCCTCAAACATGTTCCTGAGATGGTTTTGAAATTCACATGGGATAGACTCTAGGTCAAACTTTGATTCTTGTGTGTTTTATTTCATTTTCTTTAGCTTCAATTAGAACTTGCATATGAGTAGTTTGATGGTTTGTTCCACAATCAGCACCTGGCCTAGTTTTCACAGCTGATGTTAATCTTCTCCAATGATTTCCCCCCCACATGTAATCAATTTGTATAGATATAATTCCCACAGATTTAATTCCTTGTAAAACATTAGGTGAAGTCCATGTTTATAGTTGCCATTGTATTTCTTATGAAAGGTATGAATAAATCATTGATTGTACAGAATTCTATCATTCTATCTTGAGCCTCATTTCTGCCACCAAATGCATATTTTCCAACTACTGATCCTTCTTTCTCATTCCTAACTTTTGCATTTGAAGTTGCTCATTATTATTAATGCTTCTTACTTGCATGTTTGAGCAATTTCCCACCAAAGTCCTTTATTTTCTCCTTTTTGTCTCTGGTTGTACACTACATAGTTTAAAATTAAGAAGGGGGTGTGTCAGAGTTATATTCTCTCTCCATACCTATTATTCATTTATTCATATAACCATAGAAATCAGTATGCTGAGCAAATTTTCCAGAAGCTGGACTCTATGATGAGGAATGTGGTATCAAGATCAGAGGAAGATTCACCTGCATTATGCAGATAACACAACCTTGCTTCCTGGAAGTGAGAAGAACTTGAAGTACTTGCTGCACAAAATCAAAGAATATATATATAGCCTTCTATATGGATTACATCTCAACGTCAATACAACAAAGAATTCTTACCACTGCCAACTGAAATACCATTTCAGACAAAGGTCTCGTATAGCAAAAGTTTACAGAATCCTGTAGGGACTCCACAAGAAAAAGACTGAGGTGAAAGGAAGCAGTGGTGCTGCATGGCATCCACAGTACTTTGGGGGGATCACTGCTCCTTTACTAAACCATGTGGGGCCCCTTAAGTGAAAGCATAATGGAGTAAGAAAGCTGGAGCAGCCCAAGTGAGGTAAAGAAGCCAGAGCTGGAAGGGAAAAAGAGGCTTTTTTGTTTCCCACTCAGGTACTTTGGGGGGATCACTTCTAAAGAAAGAAACAAGTGGATGCCACTCCTGCTTCCAAGCTTGTTTTAATCGCCACCAGAGCCCTTTAATTAAGAAGTATCAAAACATTTTTGGTGATTTAACTCTATATGAGTACAATTAAATTTGAATTTTACTAACATGGTTCCAATAACTGTCACAACGTCAAAGATATATGAGGAGTATAAAAAAATATTTCAGGATACCTGCAGTAACTGTAAAAAGGTACAGAAATAGCTGTGATTTTTATTGGTGGCACAGACATAGTCCCAGGTGAAGCTAGTATGCCTCTGGTTTCTTTTCTACCTTCAGAATGAAAAGAAATGCTGAACTTCAGTTCATGATAATGGAAATAAAGATGAAAATTTCTTTCCTAAAAAAAAAAGAAAGAAAAAAGAAACATAAATATACAGGTCCTTCACAAAACATTGTCTTATTCTGGGTCACTATATACTTACAATAACCTAACATTTACCAAGACTCACATAATGTCAGAAAAGCAGCAGTCTGTCTCCGTTAATATAAAAAAAAATCCAAAATAATCATTTTCCTGAAAAAGTAGAACCAAAGAATATACCTGATAGAGAGAACCAGAGAACTATGTTGATGTGGAGTTATTTGAACAGTTACAGAAGAAGATGCAAATGATAGAAGAAGCAAATAAGAAAGCAAATAATCCAGAGACAACAGTCCAGGAGAAATATATTGATGAGGAACAACTTGAACAGCTATGGAAGTAAATGAAAAAGATGGAAGAAAAAAATGATAATATAGAAAAAGAGGTACAAGAAATTAAAATATCAGTACAAGATAGATAGGGTACAGCAACACAATAAGAGAAATAACAGAAAAGCATGAAAATGCAATCCAGAATATTAAGACCAAAATGACAGAAGTGTTCAACATACTGGTAGCACAAAAAAGTAGAACTGAAGAAATCAGTAAGTTAGAAGACAAAACCTAACTGAAAACATACTAGAAAACAAAATCAGAGATGAGACATAAAGGCAATGAAGAAAATATTAGAATCATGGGAGATGATATCAAATGGAATAACATATATATGACTAGAATTCCAGAACAGGGGAATTACAAGGAAATCCCTGAGAAAACTGTGAAAGAGGTACTAGAAGAAAACTTCCAGGTATTTTGAAGAACATGACAATCTACATTCAAGAAGCACTGCAAAAAAATAGACTAGACCCAAAAAGAAAAAACATGAAGACATATCATAATCAAATTATCCAGATTAAAATATAACGATAGAATTCTAAAAGCAGCATGAGAAAACCAGAGTCACTAACAAAGGAAAACAACTAGATTAAGTTCTGCTTTCTCAGCAGAAACAATGTGAACTAGAAGTTAATGGGATGGCATATACAGCATGTTGAAAGAAAACAATTGCCAGGCAAGGATCCTATACCCAGCAAAGCCCTCCATCAAATAACTATGAAGGATAAATTAGATCCATTGGAGAAAAGAAAGAACTTAAAGAATTTGTGGAAACAAGACCAACACTACTAGAAATTTCAAGTGAAGTCATTCACACGGGGATGCCAAAGGAAAGTGCATGGACCGGGAACAACAGAAAAAGAAACACTGCAAAATGGCAAAAGTAAAACCTGGCCTGACATCCACTTGATAAACAACATGCCTCTGGAAACTCTATAAACTTTGACTCGGTGGTAATCCACAACAACAACAATATGAATGGACTAAATGCACCAATTAAGAGTAAAAGAGTAGCAGAACGGACAAAAACCCAAAGCCCATTAATATGTTGCCTAGAAGAGACAAATCTGAGAAAAGAAGAGAAAGACAAACACAAAATCAAAGGCTGGAAAAAATATAACAAATAAATGGCAACCTCAAAACAGCAGGAGTAGCAATACTAATCTCTGATAAAATAGATTTCAGAATTAAAACCACCATAAAAGATAAGGAAGGACATTACATACTGATTAAAGACAATAGATCAAAAAGAGATAATCTTAGTCAACACTTATGTGCCAAATGAAAGACTTGCAAAACACATAAAACAATGGTTGACAGAATCAAAGAAAGAAATAGACAACACCACAATAGTGGTAGGAGATTTCAACACACCACTATAATCAAAGGTTAGGTCAACCCAAAAGAAACTCAACAAAGATGCACAATCAGACAACTTGACCTTGTGTGCAGGGAACCGCAACCAAATAACCTCAATTCACTTTATTCTTAAGCGCACATGGTACGTCCTTCAGAATCAATCACACATATATTAGGGCATAAAGGAAGCCTCAACAAATTAAAAAGACACTGAAATAATACAAAGTATCTTCTCAGATCACATTGCCATAAAACTAGAAATTAACCACAGGAGCATAAAGCTTACCAAATAATCCATATGGAAGCTAAATAACTCTGTGCTAGAACATGATTGGGTTATTAAAGAAATAAAGAATGACATTTAAAAGTTCCTTGAAACAAATGAAAATAAAAATAGAGCATAAAAAAACCACAGGCACACACATTAAAAAGGAAGAAAGAATAAAAATCAATGATCTATCTCAATACCTTCATCAACTAGAAAACGAACAATAATCTAATCCTACAGTCTCTAGAAGAAAAGGAATTCTAATGACAAGAGCTGAAATCAATGAGGAAACAGCCAAACAATTGAAACCATCAATAAAACTAGGAGCTAATTTTTTGAAAAGGTCAGTAAAATCGACAGACCACTGGTAAACTTAACAAAAGAAAAAAACATAGAAGACACAGATAACTTGATTAAGAAATGATAGAGGTGACATCACAATAGAACAGATGAAATTAAAACAATAATATTGGAATACTATGAAAAGCTATATTCTGATAAATTAGAAAACCTAGAGGAAATTTATCCAAAAACAACTGGAACAGCACATCAACAGAGAACTACCAGAAGTCCAGGCTGGTTTCAGAAGGAGTCGTGGTAGCTGATGTTAGATGGATCTTGGCTGAAAGCAGGGAATACCAGAGGAATGTCTACCTGTTTCATTGACTATGCAAAGGCATTTGACTGTGTAGATCATAACAAACTGTGGCTGACTCTGAGAAGAATGGGAATCCCAGAACACTTGATCGT
>NW_006399833.1:6121072-6122267 GCF_000299155.1 Elephantulus edwardii
CGCTATGAGTCACAGGCGACTCGACGGCACATAACAACAACAACAACAGAGGAAATGGACACATTCATTGAAATTCATTCTTTACCCAGACTGACGAAGACAGATATAGAACACTTGAACAGACCCATCACAAAAGAAGAAATTGGAAAAAATAAATAAATAAATAAAAGAAGAAATTTAAAAGGTCATACAAGGACTTCCACATAAGAAAGGTCCTGGACCAGATGACTTCACAGTTGAGTTCTACCAAACATTCAGGGAGAATCTATCATCAATTCCAGTGAAAATTTAAAAAGAAAGAACACTCCTAGAGCTATTCTACAAAGCAAGCGTAACCCTAATACCAAAACCAGACAAAGATATTACCAAGAAAGGAAACTACAGACCAATATCTCTCATGAATATAGATGCAAAAATACCTAACAAAATTCTAGCCAATCAAATCCAAAAGCACATTAAAAAAATTCAGCATGATGAAGAAGGATTCATATTCAAAGAGATGATTCAACATAAGAAAAAAATAAACATAATTCACCACATTAACAAAACAAAGAACAATGATGATTTTAGCAATTGATGCAGAAAACGCACTTGACAAAATCCAACACTGCTTCCTGAAAAAGATACTCAGCAAAATTGGAATAGAAATTAATTTCCTCAACATAGTGAAAAGTATATATGCAAAATCAAGAGCCAAAATCTCAATAGAGAAAGACAAAAAGTATTTTCCTTGCAAACAGGGACCAGAAAAGGATGCCCACTGTCACCACTTCTATTCATTATTGTATTGGAAGTGCTTGCTGGGGCAATATGACAAGAGAAGGAAATAAAAGGCATGCAGATTGGCAGAGATGGTTAAATTATCACTATATGCAGATGATATGCGAGTGTACACAAAAACCCCCAAAAACTCAACAAAAAAACCCTGTTAGAATAGAAGCAAAAATCCTGAATAAAATCCTGGCCAATAGAATCCAATTGATACATCAAAGAAATAATTCACCATGACCAAGTAGCATTCATAACAGGTATGCCAGGATGGTTCAACATAAGAAAAACAATCAATGTAATTCATCACATTAACAAAGCAACGAACAAGAACCACATGGTCCTATCAATTGATGCAGAAAAGGCCTCCGACAAAATCCAACACCCTTTTCTGATTAAAGCACTCAAGAAAATAGGAATAGAGGGG
>NW_006399833.1:6122874-6125482 GCF_000299155.1 Elephantulus edwardii
TTAAAGGCATTCCCTTTGAGAACAGGAACTAGGCAAGGATGCCCGCTATCACCTGTCCTATTCAATACTTTATTGGAAGTCCTAGCGATAGCAATAAGGCAAGAGAAGGAAATAAGATGTATCCAAATTAGAAAAGAGGGGGTAAAATTATCTCTATATGCAGATGATATGATAGTATACATAGAAAATACTAAAGACTCAGTGAGAAAACTACTGGACATAGTTGACAAATTCAGCGAAGTGGCAGGATAGATGGTCAACATATAAAAACCAATTGGATTTCCCTACAGTGACAAAGAGAATACAGAGCTTGAGCTAAGAAAAATACCTTTCACAATAGCCAATCACAAGTTTATATACATGAGAATAAATCTAACCAGAAGCACAAAGGATCTATTCAAAGAAAATTACAAAACATTGTTGTATTGCTGTTGTTATGTGCAGTCGAGTCACTTGCAAATCATAGCGACCCTATGTACAAGAGCCCTAAACCCTGCTCTATCCTGTGCCAATCGCATTGTCTCTGACACACTCCTCCTGATTACCGCGGTCACCGAATCAATCCAACTCCTAGAGGGCCTTTAAGAAGTACCTACAGGAAACCTACTCGAAGCAAGTCTTCAGCCAAGAGCCCTGACCCACTTTGTCCGGCCTCTGTCCTTGTGTAGCATCATCTTTTTTCCTTAGTTGATCTGTCCTCCTTGATTTCTGTCCAAGACTCTGTATCTGAAGCTGTGGCGTCCTTTCTGTTTTAATTGTTTTGTGTTTTTGTTTTGTTTTTTTTTTAAATTAAGCCTCTGTTTGAACCTTTATGATGAACATATTAAATAAACATATTTGGGTTTAGTTAAAAAAAAATAGATGAATGGGACCTTCTAAGAATAAAATCCTTATGCACATCCAAAAATTTTTCAAACACGGTAAAAAGGGAAGCCACAGACTGAGAAAAAAAATGGTAATAACATATCTGATAAGGGACTTATATCTAGAATTTATATCGAGCACCATAACAAGATAAACAACCCACTTGAAAAATAGGCACTGGATATGAACAGATACTTCACCAAAGAAGACATTCAGATGGCAAACAAACACATGAAGAAATGTTCAAAATCCCTAGCTGTAAGAGAGATGCAAATCAAAACAAATATGAGATACCATCTCACCCCAGTAAGAATAGCAAAATTCAACAGAGCAGCAAATAACAAATGCTGGTGAGTTTGTGGAGACACTGAAACCCTTATTCACTGTTGGTGGGAGTGTAATATGGTGCAACCACTATGGAAGGCTGTATGGCTCTTTCTTAAAATTTGGAAATAGAAATACCATTTGACCCAGCAATTCCACTACTGGCAATATACCCTAAAGAAACCAGAACCACCACCCAAGAAGATATATGCACACCCATGTTTATTGTAGCTTTGTTCAATATAGCAAGGAGTTGGAAACAACCCAAGTGCCCATCAACAAACGAATGGCTAGAGAAGCTGTGATATATTCACACAATGTAATACTATACTGCCTTGAAAAACAAGGAACTCATGAAATATTATACAAAATGGTTGGTCCTGGAGGACATTATGCTGAGTGAAGTATCTCAGTCACAAAAGGACAAATACTGCAAAATGCCACTGTTGTTAAGTGGGACTGATATCAGAGTTGGGGGAAACTAAGAGGAGATAAAGAATATACACTGCATCGAAACAGATGAGATAGAGAAGAGTTTAGGAGGAATATATGATTAGGTTTTATTGTCATTAACGTGAGTCCAGAATGAACGTTGCATAGTGGAGTGGACTGGGAGGGGAGGATTGTATAATAATGAAATTTTATTTATTTATTTATTTTTTTTAGTTTTCAACGAGAAAATCTAACTGGGTGGAGGAGTGGGCAGGGAGGAAAGTGTGCAGCTATGAATGAATGGAAATCCAAAGTCTCTGTAAACTTTCATTAAAATAATTTTTTTAAAAAAGGGAGGGCGGAAGAATGTCCCATTTTCATTGATGTGATCCTTTCCTGCTTGTGATTTCTGGCTCTTTTGTCAGCCTCTTTATAACCTAGGCTAGGCCTTCAATGTTTGGTTTCATTTTGTCTGTTGTGATATTTATGGTTTTGGGGTTTACCTCAAGGTCTCTGATCCACCTTTAGTTGATTTTTATGTATGATATGAGAAATGGAACCTGCTGAAGCTTTCTGCAGGTAGAAGTACAGTTTTGTCAGCACCGTTTGTTGAAGAGGTTGTCATTTCACCACTTGATAGGTTTTGTTTTCTTTTCTAATACCAGTGGACTGTAGGCATATGCATTGATTTCTGGGTTCTCAATTCTGTTCCATTCATCTATGTGCCTGTCATTGTACCAGTACCATGCTGTTTTGGTTACTACTGCTGTGTAGTAGATTTTGAGGTCAGGATGGACTTTGCCTCTGACTTCATTTTTGTCTTTCAAAACTATTTTACTCATTTGGGTATACCAATTGAAGTATTTCAGATAACAGATGTTGCCCTGGATGTGCTCATCAAGTTGTGCCAAGAAATCTGGAGAACAACCACTTGGCCAACTGACTGGAAGAGATCTATATTTTTTCCCATTCCAAAGAAAGGTGACCC
>NW_006399833.1:6126742-6153708 GCF_000299155.1 Elephantulus edwardii
ATAGAGCAGGGTTTAGGGCTGTTATGCATAGGGTCGCTATGAGTCAAAAACGACTCGACGGCACATAACAACAACACAACATTACTTTTTCTATCTCTTTGAAAAATGAATTTGGTATCTGTATCAAGATATCATTGAACAGATGGATTGATTTTGATAGGTTTTTAATTTTCACTATATTGAGTCTTCCTATCTATCAGTCTATATGTAAAACTGGACTTTATGAAGAGGAGTGTGGCATCAGGATTGGAGGAAGACTCATAACCTGTGCTATGTAGATGATACAGCCTTGCTAGCTGAAACAGAGGAAGACCTGAAGCATTTGCTATAGAAGGTCAAGGATTATAACTGTCAATATGGATTGAAGCTTAACAGCAAAAAGACAAAGATTCTTACCACTGGGCCAATTGGCAACACCATGATGGATGGATTGAAATTGTTAACAATTTCAGCTTTCTCGGCTCCACTATCAACACTGTTGGAACAAGCAGTCGGGAAATGAAAAGACAAATAGTATTGAGGAAGATGGCTCTCAGAGACTTCTCCAGAGTGCTAAAGAGCTGATATCAGTTTAGAGACTAAGGTGCGCCTAATCCAGGCTATAGTTTTTGCAATTGCGTGTATACATCAGAGAGCTGGACAACGACTAAGGACAACAGAAAAAGAATTGATGCCTCTGAGTTCTAGTGCTGGAGAAGAGTATTGAACATACCGTGGACAACTAGGACAAATAGATCTCTCTTGGAGAGTGTAAAATCAATTTTCTCCTTGGAGACTCGGATTTTGAAGCTCCGTCTCACATACTTTGAGCACTAAATGTAGCCAGGAAGGACCAATCCTTAGAGAAGGTCATCATGCTTGGAAGGGTGAAGCGACAATGCAGGAGAGGAAGACACCAGATGTGATCGATTGATTCAATACTAGGGCAATGGAGGTAGGTGTGTGGGAGTCAGTGAGACTAACTCAGGATGGGGCAGGCTTCAGAGCTGTTGTACAGGGTCAGTATGAGTCACAGGCAACTCAATGGTATGTAACAACAACTACAATCCATGACCAAGGATTATTTTCCCATTTAATTAGGTCTCTTATTGTTTCTTTCAGTAGTGTTTTGTAGTTTTCTTTATACAGGTCTTTTGTGTGTCTCTAGTTAGGTTTATTCCCAAGTACCTCACTTTGTGGTTGGTTATTGTAAATGGTATTGCTTTCTTTGTTTCCATTTCTGAGTATTTTTTTTGTCAGTGTTGAGGAATCCCATTTATTTTTAAATATTGATCCTATATCCTAAGTCTATAATTCTTGATCTTCTGCAAGCAAGCATTTTGAGTTCTCCTCACTTTCAGCAAGCAGAGTTGTGTCATCTACATAATGCAGGTTGTTGATGAGTCTTCTTCCAATCCTGATGCTACATTATTCTTCATAGAATCCAGTTTCTCAATTATTTGCTCAGTGTACAGATTGTATAGATATGGAGAAAGGATGCAACCCTGATGCTTATCTTTCCTATTTGTAAACCATTCAGTGTTCCCTTGCTTTGTTCAGACAATAGCTTCTTGGTCTAAGTATAGATTTTGTATGAGCATAATTAAGTATCCTTGGATTCTCGTTCTCCTCAATGTCAGCCATAGTTTGTTATGATCCACACCAAAAAATGTTATTTGCCTTGGTGTAGTCAATAAAGCACAAATAGGCATTCCTCTGGTGTTCTCTGCTTTCAGCCTGGATCCATCTGACACCAGCAATGCTATCGGTGGTGCAATGGCCTCTTTTCTATTCTTTTTAAAAACCCAGCTTCTAATAGGGTTAATAAACTTGACAAGACTCTGGTAAATCCAGCAAACTTAAATGAAAGATATAAATAATAAAAATAATAAATTATATAGGTGAAATCAAAGCAGAATCTACTGAAATTGAAAGGATAATTGCAGAATATGATTAAGAACTATACTCCAATAAATTTCAAATCCAAGTTATTGTTATGTGCCATCAAGTTGCCTGTGACCCTATGTATAGCAGCTCTGAAACCTGCTCCATCCTGATCCTGTCTCACTGATTCCAACACACCTACCACCATAACACCAGTTACTGAGTCAATCCATCTCATCTGAGGTCTTCCTCTCCTGCTCTGTCCCTACACTTTTCCGAGCTTGGTATCTCCAAGACATCTTCCAGTCTCCAAGGACTGTTCCTTCCTAGTCTCTTGCTCAAATTATGTGAAATGGAGCTTCAAAATCCTAGCCTCCAAAGAGGAACTTGGTTTCACCCTCTCCAAGACAGATCTATTTCTTTTCCTGGCAGTCCGTGGTATGTTCAAGACTCTTCTCCAGTACCACAACTCAAAATCATGAATTCTTTTTCTGTCATCCTTAATCAATTATACAACTGTCTGATGCATAGCATGTAATTGTGAAGGCCATGGCATGAATCAGGTGCATCTTAGTCTCTAAACTGATGTCATTGCTCTTCAGAGCCCTCTGGAAAGGTCCCTGACAGCTGACTTCCCTAAAGCAATTTGTCTTTTGGTTTCCTGACTTCTGGATCCAACAGTGTTGATTGCAGAGACGAGCAAGCTGAAATTGGTAACAACCTCAATCTCTTCTCCATCTATCATGGTGCTGTCAATTGGCCCAGTGGTGAGAATCTTTGTCTTCTTGATCTTAAGCTTCATTTCATAATTTTCTTTTAATTTTTTAATTGTGTGCAATATTCAATGTGCATTTTTCACATCATATTCTTTCCATTTAATTTTTCTTATTCATTCATTGTTACACATTTAACTCCCAGCCTACCCCTCCCTCCAAGTTCAATTTTCTCTTTGAAAAAAAGAGAAAAAAAATTCTTTCATTGTTATACAATCCCCCCGAACCCATCCCCGCCCAAGTTCACAGTCCACTTTACTATGCACTTCTTTTTCTGGAACCTTGTTATGAAAATAATACCTAATCATATATTCCTTTTAAACAGTTATCTCCCTCATCTTTTTTAATGCAGTATACATTATCCCCTCTTTTCTTAGGTTCCGTCCAACATCAATGTTAGTCCCGTTTTACAACAGTGGTACCATGCAGTATTTGTCCTTTTGTGACTAAGATAGTTTACTCAACAAAATATCCTCCTGGGTCACCCATTTCATATAATATTCCATGAGTTCCTTTTTTTCAAGGCAGCATAGTATTCCATTGTGTGTATTTACCCCAATTTCTCTATCCATTTGTTTGTTGATGGGCACTTGGATTGTTTCGAGCTCTTTGCTATTGTGAACAATGCTACAATAAACATGGGATATATATATTTGGGTGGCATTTCTGGTTTCTTTAGGGTATATTCCCAGTAGTGGAATTGCTGGGTCAAATGGTATTTCTATTTCCAGTTTTTGAGAAAGAGCCATACTGCCTTCCATAGTGGTTGCACCTTATTACACTCCCACCAACAGTGAATAAGGGTTCCAGTGTCTCCACAACCTTGCCAGCATTTGTTGTTTGCCGCTCTGCTGAATTTTGCTATTCTTACTGGGGTGAGATGATATCTCATAAATGTTTTGATTTGCATCTCTCTTAGAGCTAAGGATTTTGAACACTTCTTCATGTGTTTATTTGCTATCTGAATGTCTTCTTTGGTGAAGTGTGTTCATATCCTGTGCTCATTTTTCAATTGGATTATTTACCTTTATCTTGTTGTGGCACTTGAGTATTTTATAGAATCTAGATATAAGTCCCTTACCAAATATTTTTTTCCCAGTCTGTGGCTTCCCTTTTTACCCTGTTGGAGAAGTTGTTGGATGTGCATAGAGATTTGATTCTCAGAAGGCCCCATTCATCTATTTTATTATCTCCTGATTGTAGGGGTTCCATCCATATTGAAAGCTATAGTCCTTGACCTTCTGCAGCAAATGCTTCAGGTTTCCCTTAGTTTCGACAAGCAAGCTTGTATCATCAGCATAAAGCAAGGTTGTTGACAAGTCTTCTTCCAATCCAGGTGCCACACTCCTCCTCATAAAGTCCAGCCTCTCAAATGATATTTTCTGCATATAGATTGAAAAGATATGGAGACAGGACATTCCTGATGCACTCCTTTCCTAATTTTGAACCATGCAGTATTTCCTTGCTCTGTTCTGATGACTGCCTCCTGATCCAACTGTAAGTTTCACATGAGCACAATCAAGTGTTCTCAGATTCCTATTCTTCTCAAGGTTAGCTATAATTTGTTGTGATTTACACTGAAATCTAAAAGAAATGTTAAAATTTTTAGAAATTCACTGCCTACTTAACACAGATGGGATAGAAAAATTGAACAGTTCTATCACAAAAGAAGAAATTGAGTCAGTCATGGGGAAGGTTATTGGGGAGAGAATGAGAAAAGAGAATGGGAAATGAGCACTGCCTTGGAACAGATTATAGGAAGAACTATCTGAAAGGAAATATATGATTAGTCATTACATATCTGACAACAATCTGGAACAAGCAGTGCATTGAGATGTGGGTTGGGGGGGACATAATATTAAAAAATAAAAAAAGAGCAAATATTATTTATTTTAAAAAAGACATAGAACAGATCATAAAAATTCTTCCAATCAAGAAAAGTTCTGATCCAGATGTCTTCACTTGTGAATTCTAAAAAACATTCAGAAGAGAGCTGATACCAATTCTACTCAAACTATTTCAGAATATAGAAAAAGATGGCATCCTCCCCAATTAATTCTATGAAGAAGGAATAACTCTGATAACAAGACCATGTAAAGACACCACTAAAATAATTATAGGTCAATATCACTTATTGCCATCAAGTTGAAACTGACTGTGATCCTCCAGTGTATTTTTTAGGTTGTGAATAGCATAGGAGGAGAGTGCGCATCTTTTTACTGAGGAGCCACTGCTGTATTTGAACTACCAAAGAGTAGTTTGTACTTGTGGTTAGCCTCATGAGCTCCACAAGAGCTCTCTCCCATCAGCATGGATGCAATATTTCAATAAAATCCTAACTAATAAAAGAAAACATCGTATTAAAAAATCATTCGTCATGATCCAGTGGGATTCATACCAGCTATGCAAGGACCGTTAAAGTAAAGAACATTCAGTACCTTCACCATATAAATAAAACAAAGGCAACAAATTACATGAGTACATCACTCGATGAAGAGAAGGCATTTGACAAAATTCAACACCCTGTCCTGATAAAAAGACTCAATAAAATAGAAATGGAAGATAAATCTCTCAACATAATTCAGAATATGTAGGCAACATCAATGGCCAACACTACTCTTAATGAAGAGAGATCTCTGGTGGCCTCGTGCCAAGAAGCTGTGCTGCAATCCCAAAGGCACACAGTTTGAGGCCACCAGCTGCTCCATGGGAGCAGGATGGGCAGTCACCTCCCATGTGATCTCTGAAAACCTGCCAGAGGGTCAACTATGGGGTGGATCCAGCTCTACAGTACACAATACAGAACATCCCTCAGGAATAGGTGGTCCTGATTCAGGCCATGGCCTTTTCAGTCACTTGGTAGTATACATCTGAGAGCTGGACAATGAATAAAGATGACAGAAGAAGATAATGACTTTCAACTCTTGTATTAGAGAATAGTACTGAATATCCCATAGACTGCCGAAAGAACAAATAGATACATCTTGGAGAGGGTGCAGCCAGAGTGCTCCTTGGAGGCAAAGATGATAAAGCTTTGTCTCACAAACTTTGGGCATGTTGCTAGGAGAGGTTATTCCTTGGAGAGGGATATCATGTTTGGAAGGGTGGAGGGATGGTGAAGGAGAGGAAGAGCCTCACTAGGTGTATTGACATAGTAACTGCAGCAATGTGCTTGAGTGTGTCAGAGATTGTAAGGATGGCAAAGGACAGGAAAGAGTTTAAATCTATTGTTCATAGGGTCGCTAAGAGTCATATTTTATTTGACAGCACCTAACAACCACAGGAATGAGAACCAGACAATAATGCCTTTTATCACCACTTAGCAATTACTTGCTATGCATCAGAGACATGAACAATGACCAAGGATAAGAAAAGAAGAATTAATGCCTTTGAGTTGTGGTGCTGGAGAAGAGTCTTGAATAAACCATGGACCATCAAGAAAACAAACTGGGTCTGTCTTGGAGTGGGTGAAACCAATTTCTTCTTGGAAGCTAAGATTTTGAAACTCTATCTCACATACTTAGGGCATGTGGCCAAGAGTGACTAGTCCTTGGAAAAGGACATCATGCTCAGAAAGGTGGAGGGATAGCTCAGGAGAGGAAGACCCCAGAAAAGATGGATTGATTCAGTAACAGGGACTATAGGAGTAGATGTGTTGGAATTAGTGAGACTGGCTCAGGACTAGGCAAGCTTCAGAGCTGCTGTACATTAGGTCACTATCGGTTACAGGTGACTTGATGACACATAACAACAACAACAACAACAACAATCAATACTGTATCAGAAGTCCTACTTAAAGTAGTAAGACAAGAAAATGAAATAAAAGGCATCCCATTGACAAGGAGAAAGCCTAACTCTCCATAGCAAGAAAATTACTAGATGAGGTTTCTAAGACAATACCATATGAGTGATGAGATGTATTGACTTTTAGCAGTTTTTTGAAAGATAAGACTGTTTGCCAGAGCAATTTAGGAGCATACACTTCCAAACCAGCCGTTTTATAGCTGTGTTTTCCTCTCTGCACATATTACCAGAACTCAGACTTTGTATATATTTGAATGCACTCATTTGAATACTGATAGTAGTCTGAATAGCCAATTAGAATTGTATGACCATTTAAAAGATACTATCATTTATGGATGTTTTGCACAATTATCTGATTATGAAACCACATTTGGAACCATCATTAAGCAAAATCCCCCACAGAATTGGCTGCTTCAGACCCTTGCCTTTTAATATGCCGGTACAGAAACTGTTGCTGCCATTATTGGCTGCCACTGAGTAAATCTTCTACCAATGGTGACTTTATGTGGTATAGAGGAGAATTTCTCTGTGGGAGTTTTCCTGGATCTAAGTACCACAGAAGATAAGTCTGGCAGTATGTTTCCATTAAGATAACAGCTAAAAAAAAATCCTTTAGTGCAACTCAATTCTGTATCACATGGGGTTGCCACAAGTCAAAATCAATTTTACAGGCATTAACAGAAACAATTATTACAGAAACTGTTCAAAGGTCTTTCTTGCACAAAACTTCTGGGTGAGTTTTAAACACCAACCTTTACTATAGCAGCCATCCACCTCCTATTAGAAAAGAGTTACCTGGACTCAGAGTAACTTAAATATTTTTTAGTGTATCTCCTCTAATAGCATATTTATTTAAAAGGTAATTTTTTTCTACAAAATGATTTTATTTTGGTTTGCATACAAAATTTGTGTACATTGTGTTTCATGCTTTCCTTCATTCACGTTATGTTTCAAACAATCATTCTCATACACTGTGTTTTATAGAAATCTATATTTGTTCCCATTCCAAAGAAAGGTGACCCAGCTGAGTGTGGAAACTACAGAACAGTGTCATTGATTTCACATGCAAGCAAGATTCTGCTGAAGATCACCCAAAAACGATTAGAACAGCACATCAACAGAGAACTGCTGGAAGTCCAGGCTGGGTTTAGAAGGGGTCGTGGTACTAGGGATATTGTTGCTGATGTTAGATGGATCTTGGCTGAAAACAGAGAATACTAGAAGAATGTCTATCTGTGTTTCATTGATTATGCAAAGGCATTTGACTGTGTGGATCATAACAAACTGTGGCTGACTCTGAGAAGAATGGGAATCCCAGAACATTTAATTGTGCTAATGCGAAACCTATACTTGGACCAAGAGGCAGTAGTCAGAACAGAGCAGGGTAACACTGCATGGTTCAAAATTGGGAAGGGTGTACGCCAGGGATGCATCCTGTCTCCATACCTTTTCAACATGTATGCAGAGCAGATTATCCGAGAGGCTGGGCTCTATGAGGAGAATTGTGGCATCAGGATTGGTGGAAGGTCTATTAACAATCTCCGTTATGCAGATGACACAACCCTGCTTGCTGAAACTGAGGAGGACCTCATGCACTTGCTGCGAAGGGTCAAGGACTGCAGCCTTCAGTATGGACTGAGGCTCAATGTCAAGAAGACAAAGATTCTCACCACTGGACCAATTGGCAGCGTCAGGATGGATGATGAAGAGATTGAGATTGTTCACAGCTTCAGTTTGCTCAGCTCCACAGTTAATACTCTTGGCACCAGCAGTCAGGAAATCAAAAAGCGTATCACGATGGGAAAGTCTGCTGTTAGGGACCTCTCTAAAGTACTCAGGAGCAACGGTGTCTCTCTGGAGACTAAGGTGCACCTGATACAGGCCATGGTATTTGCAATCGCTTGTTATGCATCAGAGAGTTGGACAATGACTAGGGAGGACAGAAGGAGAGTGGATGCTTTTGAGCTGTGGTGCTGGAGAAGAGTACTGAATGTACCCTGGACTGCCAGGAAAACAAACAGATTTATCTTGGAGAGGATTAAACCAAGCTGCTCCTTGGAGGCAAGGATTCTGGGGCTTCGTCTGACATACTTTGGACATGTTGCCAAGAGGGACGGGTCCTTGGAGAGGGACATCATGCTTGGGAGGGTGGAGGGACAACGCAGGAGGGGAAGACCCTCTATGAGATGGATTGATTCGGTGACTGGGGTAATCGGGATGGGTGTGTCAGAGGCAGTGTGGCTGGCGCAGGACAGAGCAGGGTTTAGGGCTGTTGTGCATAGGGTCGCTATGAGTCGGAAACGACTCGACGGCACATAACAACAACAACAACAATCACTATTGAACTATGCCCACCCTTTTTCGGGTCCCTGCTGGATCCTTCCCATTTCCTTTACCCTCCACCTCCACCTACCAAATTGTGAACCCTGTGATTTCCACCTACCCATCCTCACCCCTCTGCTCCCACCCCGTTCTCTCTTGGGACCCTATACAGGTTTTACTAGTTTTAAAAGGTGTGTTTTACCTACTAATAGAAAACCAGATCCTAAACAATTTTGCCTTTCCTCAGGTCTCCTGACCTAGGGGGGAAAGTCTCCTTTGGCTGTGCTAGGTTCTGTTGTGTTAATGTTTTAGTGAATATCTTGTATAAAGATAGATTGTTACTGTCATGATTTTAAATAAGAAATTATTCTCTTGGATTCACCAGAAAACACCCCTCCCCCTGGTTTTGAGAGGGGGAAAGGGAATGTTTTCCCCAGACTTTGTTTTCTGATTTAATTGTGAATGTCAGGGAAAAAGAAGTGGTACCAAAAGTTTTATGAATTTCGTTTTATGGCAATACAATTCAATCTGAGTAAATTCACATTTCATAATGAGTAATCAAATTCTGGTGGCCTAGTGGCAAGAAGCTGCACTGCACGCAGTTCGAGTCCACCAGCTGTTCGGAGAAGGAGGGGCAATTTCCTCCTACAAGTAACTGCCTCTGAAAACTCCCTGTGGGGAGCTACAATGGCACACAATGAATGGAAGCTGAGATTCAGAGCAAAATATAAGAATTTTCCCTCTGTTTTTAGGATTAAATGTAGAATGAAAAGCAGAATGCATTTGTACCCTATCACGTGTTTACAATGCTCTTCCCACAGGAGATGGATTTTCTTGTTATTAGTCTTAACCTTCCTATTTGTCAGTGATATGCTTGATTGAAAAGTCACTTTTACAGCCATTTTGGAAACCAATTTGGATGTTTCTTAGTAGATATTTACCTAAGAGATAAGGGCAACCTACATCCGTACAAAAATCTCTTTGTGACTGTTTACAGCAGCTCTAAGTTGCTATCTATCACCCAAAAGGAGAAACAATTCAAATGGAAATGGCCATCAGTTGAAACAAACTCTTGATTCCTTCACCCATAATAATGGAGAACAATTCATCAGTAAAAATGGGGAAACTATTGCTAGATGCAACAATATGGATGAATTACAAAGGCATGTTGGTTGCTAAGTGAAAGAAAGCCTATGCTGTGATTCCATTTATAAGATATTCTAGAAAAGGAGTGGTTTCCACACTGCATGTATTTATCAACAATTGTATAACTATACACTCAAAGAATGACTTTTACTGTATTTCAGTAAACCTAATTTTTAAAAAAAATGTTATATTTTGGTTTGGGTGAAAGTTTTCAAAACAAGTTTGTTTCCCATTCAATAGTTTATATATACACAATTTTGTTTTGTAACATTGCAATTCCCACAATGTCACAGCACTCTTCCTACTTCCTTCCTGGGATCTCCATTTCCATTAATCCTTCCCTCTTTTTTTCTGTTGTTATTATTCAGTTATTCCTGCACACATTCTTCTCTCCCCCTCCCTTAATTTTAATAAAATTATAAGATACTTATGCATTGAAGTTAACAATTATCCAGATCTGACTATATGTCCAAGCTTCTCTGTGATATGTCCTTGCTTCTCTACGTTCCCCAATTTGTCTATTTCCTGAGGTTAAAATGAGAAATGGGTAAACCTTACAACTGCTTGGTATTTATGAATTATAGAAAGTGCTGGTGGCTTAGTAGTAAGGAGTTGTGCTGCAACTCCAAAAGCACATGTCTTGAATTCACCAGCTACTCCACAGGAGAAAGATGGTCCATCTCATCCCCTGTGATTTACTGTCACTGAAAACCTGCTAGAGGGGTCAGCTGAGAGTCAGTTCTAACTGGATGCTATATAACAACAATATAGAAATAAATATAGTAAAAACACCTAAAAAATTACATTTGGAGGTATGCTGTGGATTCCAATGATTTATCCCTACAGATTCTCAAACATGAGCTTTTGTGTCTATGAATTATATCCATCAGTACTTACTAAATTAGAAATTAAAAGCAACACTTTAGAAAGACTTCTTAATTAGTTTTAAAAGAGAGAGTGTTCACTTATTAACATAATAACATATTTGCAAATGATGTAACTACATTTTTTTTTAAACTCAAGAACACTACAGAGAAGAGAGGAATTATTTTGCAGTTTTGAAAATACTTTTCATGTTTGGCTTAGCAGGAGACACTTAGATTCTCAGTGCTGCTGTGCATTCAATCTGTTGTGCTACCCTACTCTCCTATGAATTTGTAAATGAATGAGAATGAAAGAGGATAAGAACCTTGTAGTATTACCATGAAAATAGTTTTGATCTCTTGGACACCCAAGGGTACTGAGCCCATGCTGTGAAAACAGCTATTCTATTTAGCCAGGAACTGTGCTTAATGTTTTGCATACAGTATTTATTATTTATCTCCATGCTATAAATGAGAAAGGGCAATTAAGAAGTTCAAGTCACATGAGCAGTAATAACAGATTTAGGATTGAAACTCAGGCTACCTTTAAAGCAAGCTTTTTTCACTGTCTCACTCTGGTCCCGTTTTTACTGATAATTGAAGTGTGGGCATATAACCTGTTTCTATCCAGTAGGTGAAAGAAATAGAATTTAGTATAACTGAAACAACTAGAGATTTTAGAAAACAACTGCTTTCTTTCGTGCATTTGGGATTTATTCCAGGGAAAATAGAAAGTTATTAAGGAGGAAAGCATGCATTAATGAAGAAGTGCATTCTAAACTCTCTTTTCAAAATTCTCCCTTACCCTGTCATTTCAAATCCTGAGCTCAAGTACCCTTCCACACTACCTTTGTGTCTCTCAGCACCTCTTGCAGGAAGGGGATCGATAAAACTAATTCTCACTTAGGTGTTAGGGATTTAATGATACTCCTCTGAGGAGTATTTTTACTACCTGAGGGTGGGGAATGGATCCTATTCATTGTTGTAACCCCAGAAACCTGAACACTGTCTAGAGCAGTCAGTGTTCAATAAATATGGGTGGCTTTTATAGAGTAATGGGAAGTAAAAAGTCAAAGAGGGAGTTCTTGAAACCAAAGAAAGAGTGATCATTTCAATCACCAGCAGGGGAAATACATTTATCAGTTTCACCAAATCACAGCCCACAGAGAATCCTCTATCTAACTGAACTGCATGGAAGGATAATGTTTGGTTTAACGCAAACGCTTTTGACACGTAGTTGTTATTTGGTAATTCTCAAAAACTTGAATGTATATAGTGTTACTTTTATAACAGCAAAGCTTTTCAATACAGAGCACTATTGTTGCTGTGGTTAAAGCTACCCAAAAGTTGGACACTTCAAACCTATTGACTGCACCACAGGGGAAAGAGGAAGCAGGCTTCTGTAAAGATTTACGGCGTTGGAGACTCCAGGTCTCCGTCTTGTTATTATTAGGTTTGACTCATAGCAACCCTGAGGATAACAGAACGAAGGAAACCTTGCGCTACTGACTCTGCGTCATTCTCACAATCTCTGCTGGTGTACTTAATCAGTCACAAAGTTAATCCGTCTAGATGAGGGTCTTTCTCTTTTCCACTGACCCTCTACTTTTCTAAGCATTATGTTCTTTTCGAAAGACTGGTCCCTCTTCATAACGTGCCCAAGTATGTCTAACCTTCTTTCTTCTAAAGAGCACTCCAGCTTAATTTTGTTTTGAGATGGATTTGAGATGCTGAGTTAAATCTGCGTTTGGGTTTTGGGGGCAAGTTCTTAAATGTTAAAATCAGCTGTTCATTAGTAACACTAAAACTAACATGGGCTTCCGCTCTGCCACACATTTTTTTTTTAAAAATTTATACTGGTTTACTTAAAAAGTTCATAAAGTTGGTATACATCGTTTTTCATACACTTTATTTTTATGTTGTTATATTGAGAGGATAGGGACAATGTAGCCCTGTTTTAATCACATTATTAATTGTATAACAATTACTTGATGGATTGTCTTTATCAGTTTGTGTAACGTTTTAGTGCTACTGTAACAAATATCACATGATAAGTACAACAAATTTCTTTTCTCATACTTTGGGAATCTCCAAGTGTAAATTAGGGTCTCAGTTATGCTGATCCCTTTCTTGGAAGAAGTCCTAAGCATTCCTTGGTTCTTTGTTTTGTAGACAATCTTCACATGGTGTCTTTGTTTCTCCTTCCTCATCTGTATCTAATCTGCTCTATTCTAACTCACAGTGATTAGGTTTAGATAACACCCACTTCACTAACATAACAAAGATAACTATTACCAAACAGGATTACATTCACAGGTATAGGAGTTAGGATTCCGACATATATTTTGTGAGGACACAATTCAATCATGGCATAATAAAAAGAAAGCTCTTAATCATCTTTTCCATTGTTCCTTTTGGAAGTTTGACCTAATCTAAGATGGAAGAGACCTAGTTAGTCATTGTGGAAAGGATCAAAATTGGGAAATGGATTGTAATATGTCTGCTAAATATGAACTAATCTCTGGCTGATATCACTATCAGTTTTATCCCTAGACAAATCATGTTTACATTGTGTGAAGTTTTTTTTTAAAAAAAAAAACAGCAGAAGAATAATGCAAGTTAAAATTGTGTGTGATGATTAAGGAAATGCGTTTTTAATGTAAAATTTTAAAATAACCATGTTAAATATAATAGCTCCCAGCTAGGATTCATAATAAAAATGTTGCTTGGTATTGGCTTATAATTCATACAAGATTATTAAATGTTGGTTGTGTAGTTTACAGTCCTTTCTGACTTTCTCTTCTGTAATTCTAAGTGCAACTTTGAGTCTGTTAATCTATAATTAACAACTGATGTTGTTCTTGTATATAGAAAAGTTGGAACTTACCCATAGCAGACCCTCTAGTGGATTTTCAGAAGCTGTAAATCACAAGAAAGTTGAATGCCCATTTTTCTCCTGCAGAGCAGCTAGTATATTTGTACTGGGCAGTTCAACGCCTTGTTACTAAACCAAAGCTGTCTTAACTGATAGACAAGTCTGTAAAGCTTAGTCTTGTTAATATGGCTATGCACCCTAGAATAATGAAAATATTAATTTGTCAACCTCTAGAACAGGTAGCTGTTGTTATGAAACTCTAAGGACAACTTGCTTTGCTCAAATACTTGTCAAGAAAATATCAGCCTCAGAGAAATTCAACTATCAATTATAAAACTTCTTGAATATTTGGAATTCAATTCCACAGGCAGTCACTTTCTATGAATATGGATATGGTATTTGCACACTGGGGTTTAGCTCTCTTATCAATATCGGGGAAAGGAGCCATGTTACATGTTCTAAAATTACCTGGGTAAGGCTGTTGTTATATCATAAAGAATATTTTTTAATTAATTTTAATGAACGTTTACAGAGACTTTGGATTTCCATTCATTCATTGTTACATTTTTCGCCCTGCCTCCCCCTCCTCCCCCCTCCCCCCAGTTTGTTCTTCTCTTTGGAAAGTAAAGGAAAAATGCTTTCATTGGTGTACAATCTCCCACCTCCCCCAGAGTATACTCTATTATGCAGCCTTCATTCTGTGCTCTTGTCATGACCATAATACCCAATCATATGTTGCTTTTAAACAGTTCTCTCCCTCATGTTTCAATACAGTATACATAATTTATCCACTCTTTCTCAGTCTCACCCCAACCCTGATGTCAGTCCTGTTCTACAATAGTGGCACTATGCAGTACTTTTTCTTTTGTGACTGAGATATTTCACTCAGCATAATGTCATCCATGGTCACTCATTTTTAATAATATTTCATGAGTTCCTTGTTTTTCAATGCAGCATTGTATTCCATTGTGTGAGTATACCAGAGCTTCTTTATTCATTTGTTTGTTGATGGGCACTTGGGTTGTTTCCAGCTCTTTGATATTGGGAACAAAGCAGCAATAACCATGGATATGCATATATCTGCTTGGGTGGCAGTAATCATATCTTTAGGGTATATTCCAAGTAGTGTAATTGCTGGGTCAAATGATATTTCTATTTGGAACTTTTTGAGAAAGTGCCATACAGCTTTCCATAGTGGTTGCACCATTTTACACTCCCACCAACAGTGAATAAAGGTTCCAGTTTCTCCGCAACCTCGCCAGCATAAAGAATATTTAAATTTCTCCCCTAATTACTGTAGCATATTATTGAAGATTTTATTTAGCTAATGAAATATATCTTGGAAAGGGTGCAGTCAGAGTGATCTTCGGGCTGTTTCTTGGTGAGGAATATGATCCTGGGAAGGGTGGAGGGTCAGCAAAGGAGAGGAAAACCCTCAACCAGGTGGATTGACTGCTTCAATGGGCTCTTGGGTGTCAGGAAGTGTGAGGATGGCGCAGGATAGAACAGGGTTCAAATCTGTTGTTCATAGAGTAACTAAGAGTTGTACGCAACTAGATGGCACCTAACAACAACAGTGTAAGAAGCTACACTACAATCCCAAAGGCATGAGGTTCAAATCCACCAGCTGCTATATAGGAGAGTAAACAACAATGACATTTAGATAAATAATTGCACACTGAAGCAATGGCACACTGTGTATCTATCAACTGTGAGGCTGGTGTGGTGTTTCCTTCTGTTTCAATGAGTCAGAACCAATTCGACACTACCTAACAACAACATTTTATGGTCACTTTTCCAATGATTTTTTTTCTCTTGAAACCCATTTTAGAGTAGAGCAAGATCAAACATTTCTTGCTCATTTCTGGAATTTCCTACCCTGTAGAGGGATTGTCATTGGTGTAATGCATCTGGCTTGTCCATTCTCTCATACTCTCTCCATGAATGGTTGTTATTGTTGTTGTTGTTGTTGTTGTTGTTAAGTGCCGTCGAGTTGCAGGCGACTCATATGAAGGAGAGTCCTCAACGCTTGGGTGCCTTTCATCCTCTCTCCAGGTTCATAGGGTTTCCGGAGGCAAGCTATTATGGAAGTGGATGCCACTCCTCCTTCCAAGCTTGTTTTAATCTGGGAGCTCCACCAAACAACTGCCCACATTGGGTAGCCAACCATTAACACATTTGACACATCAGTGTCACAGTCCATGAATGGTAGCCTACCCAATTAATTCTTGTTGAGTCAATTCCAATGCAGGCTGTCCCTCTATTGGATTTCCTAGGTTGTGTGAGTGGAGGCAGACTGCTTCATCTTTCTCCCTTGGGAGCAGCCAATAGATATGAACCTTTAGGTTATTCGTTGTTGTTGTTGTCAAGTCAGAATCGACACATCCAGCAGGTTTTCAAAGGCAGTTAATCCCATGGAAAGAGATTGCCCATCCCTCTCTGGATCAGCTGGTAGATTCAAACAGTATGCCTTTGGGATTGCAACCCAGCTTCTTACCTCTAGGCCACCAGAACTCCCTAGTCCAATACATAATAAACTACCATGAAAGGTGGGGTGACATATGTGGTTAATGAATTTAGGAGTATAAATTGATTTTGCATAGTTTCTCTCTTGCTTTTAGAAATGAGCTACATCTTCTTTTTGCACTTATAAAAGTGTTATTATGCACAGTTGCCTTGGAACCAATTCATAGCTGACCCTCTAGCAGGTTTTCAGAGGTTGTAACTTGCAAGGGAAAAGATTGTACATTTTTCTCCCATGGAGCAGTTTGAACTGGTGAGTTTGATTAGCCTGCCTTTGGGTTGGCAGTGCAACTTCTTACTCACTAGGCCACCAGAGCTCCCTCACTCTTGCTCTAATACACCATTGTGATTGGATAGATATCTCTGCTGCCATCGAGTCAGAATTGACTTACAGCTGCTAATTGCATGGGAGAAGATTGCCCATCCTTCTGTGGATCAGCTGGTGGATTTGAACCATGTGCCTTCAGGATTTCAGCACAGATTCTTACCACTTGGCGACCAGAGCTCCCTAGCCCAACATATAATAAACTACCATGAAAGGTGGGGTGACATATCAGGAAACTCTCTCAACCAAAATGAATGGAACGTCCTCCAATCAAGTAATAAAAGCTCACTGTTCTGTCTTATTTCACAATTGATTTAGAATTCAGGCAGAGAAAGGGTGACTTTGCTAAGATACCAACACCAGTCTTCATCATCTACATACGAAACCACTTTCCTCAATGCAAACTCTTTTCCTGTTTATCTGTTTGTGTATCTTCCATTTCCTTTCTACCTGCCTGCAAGCCATATACCATCTGAAAGAACTGAAGCCTTCATTATGGTATGATTTCCACCATCAGTAACAGTTCTGAATGGCTCTTGGCTCGTGTCTCTCTAAAGAATAATTTGATAGAAGGGTTGTTGTTGGATCAATTCCACCCATGGACATCCATGTGTCACGGAGTAGTATGGTGCACAGAGTTTCTTTGGCTATAATCTTGAAGGAAGGTTATCACTATGCAATTTCTTCTTTAGTACCATTAGATGAGTTTGAACCTACAACCATAGGTTAGTGTTATTGTTATGTACCATCAAGTTGAGTGAAAAGCAACTCATAACTGACCCTTCAGTGGATTTTCAGAGGCATGGGAGGAAATTGCTCATCTTTCTCTGGCAAAGCAGCTAGTGGATTTGAACCGCTGGCCTTTGGGTTGGCAGTGTAATGCCTTAATATTAAGCCACCATAAATTATCAGTTCAGTACAAATTGTTGGCGCCACCTAGGGACCAACAGACAACATCATGATGAATGGAGGAAAGATTGATGTTATCAAGAGTTTACTTTTACTTGCAGCCATAATCAACACCTATGAAGTAGCAGTTAAGAAATCAAAAGACATATTGCATTGGGTATATATTCTATCAAGGGTCTCTTTAAAGTGCTAAAGAGCAAGAATTTCACTTTTTAAGACTAAAGTGCCCCCCAAGTCATGGTATTTTCAGTTGCTTCATATGCATGTAAAAATTGGACAACAAATATGGAAGGTTGAAGAAGAATTCATGCCTTTTAATTGTGATATTGGTGAAAAATACACAATGGATTGCTAAAAGAAACAAATCTGTCTTGGATGAAGTTCAACTAGAATCCACTTTAGCTGATCTTCCAAGGAGGGTGCGAATTTATTTCATGTATCACTTATTGTCTGGAAGGGCCAGTTCTTGGAAAAGGACATCATGTTTGGAAAGGTGGGGAATTAAAGGACAGGAAGACTTTCCGTGAAGTGGTTAGATATAGTGACAAAAACAATGAGGTTAAGCATGACAGAGATTGTGACGTTGACACAGAATTGGGCATGGTTTTGTTCTGGACAGCACCTAAAAAAATGGCAACAGGGACCACAAAAAAAGTACTCATGTGCAATTTTCCCACACTAATGAATACAAAGTGACCAAAGAGTGGATTCACTAAGCAACCATAACTTTTAGGAATGCCAGAAAGCAAGTACTGTGTGATAGCTTCAAAAGGCTAGCATTCAAATACAACACATGTTAGTTCTGTTTCCTAACACCAGCATAATGGTGTTAGAGATAGTGGGGACTATACAAACACTAACTACGTAAGAGCAAGCAGTATGTTCAATCACACAGTTCTGGAAAAATCTTAGTCATTCCAGACTTTGAGACTTTGAACCAGGAAGGGCTAAAACAAAAATAAAAATCTAGATATTCACAATGTATGCAGAAAGCTTTCTGGGTTTCAGATTGCAACTTTTTGTCATATAGCATGAAGGGAACTCTTGTGGTCTAGTAGATAAGGAACTGTGCAACTAACCCAGAGACATATGGTACAAATCCACTAACTAGGTACTCTGCAGGAGACAGATGAGCCGTTTCCTCCTGTGCAATTTACTGCCTCTGAACACTCTCTGGAGCATCAGTTATGAGTTTGTTCTGACTCTGAATGTGGCAATGAGTGTGTGTGAGTGATACCCTCTCTGAGGGTTTGTTTTAAACATAAAATATTTTAAATAAAGGAAAACTTCTACACTAGGTTCTCACTCACTATTAGGATCTCCACCATCCTTTGTTGGTGGCTATACAGTTTTAATTCCAATATCCCCAGAGATGGTAAGCTAACTCCCTCAGCAAGGCAGCTTGTCATGTGTTTATTAAACAGTTCTATAAAATGGCATGCTATGTATATGTGTACATTTCAGAAAATATCTTCCCCATCCACCAATTCTTTTAAAGAATGGATAGTACTCATATTACTGGGATAACAGAAAATATGGTTGTTGAACCAATTAACCAAAATAGCCCATAAAAGATAAAGACCTTCATGGAATCTCAACTCCACTTAAGAGGAGCTAGTAGATGACTTCTTAAGTAAATTGTAAGGAATATATTTCTTGCTAGTATTAAGCATTGACTATGTGGCTAGCAAAAGCAATCTAGTTGTATACTTAAGGAGAAAGTAAAGAGAGGAAGTGAAGGACATCTCTCTGGATTCCTTATTATCAGGGAAGATGAAAAGAACCTAGATAGAATTGAGACATTATCATGAAAAGAAAACCAAAAGGCTTGGATTCTAGTTAACATAGAAGAACTGAAAAGTTAATACAAGACTGCCTATCTTTCTATTTTACAGACTATAGATTTATATTCCCTACTCTGAAAACACAGAGCTCTGGTGGCATAGTCTATAGGGAGTTGTGCTGTTGACCTAAAGCCTGCTTCTCTCTGGCTGTCTGAATTCACCAAAGACTCCATGGGACAATCTCCGCCTGTGTGGTTTATAGCCTCAAAACCACAGTGGAGGTTCAGGTATGAGTCAGTTCGGACTCCATGACAATGAATGTCTCTGAAAACAATGTCCTACTCATAATGGAACTTGTCACAGATGAAGAAAAGAAGGATAAATAAGAATGCCTGTGCAATGAGGTACATATAGAGGATGATGTTTTGCTTATTGAAGAAGCAACAGCATGCCAAAATCTATGGACAAAGATGTCATAGTTAACGGTAAAGCAAGTATGGAATTAAAGTCAGTGAAAAATGAGAGGAAAGTAAAAAGGAAAGGAAGAGGAAAATAATTTCATCTCTTTAGAGATGTGGATAAAGTTGATATGTTGTTGTTTGTTGTGTACCATTGAGTCAGAACTGACCCACAGTTGACCCTCTAGCGGGTTTTCAGAGGCAGTTAATCACACAGGAGGTGATTGCCTGTCCTTCTGTGGTGGATTTGAACTGCATGCCTTTAGGATTGCAGTTCAGCTTCTTGCCACTAGGCCACCTTTATGTATAAAACAGGCCATAATAGATCCATGTCTTTTATCACAATAGGTAGTGACGGTGGCCTAGTAGTAAAGAAGTTGCCCTGCCAATGCAAAGGCAAGTGGTTTCAATCCACCAGCTACTCCACAGAAGAAAATGGACAATCTAAAACCATGTGATTTCAGCCTCTGAAAATCTGCTGGAGGGTTAGACTCAATAGTGATGAGTTGGAGTTTGAATTTTATGATAATGGAATAAACCAGATCTTCTTGACAAAGAGGAAATAACAAGGAGGATTCCTGATACAATTAGAAGCAATCATCTTATTTCCTATCAATTCTTGGGGTCTTATTTTTTGCTCATGCATTAGTGCTTCTTGAACTTCTTCCTTTATTACCATTGGTTCTTGTTCATATGCAAATTCCTGAAATTATCCCATGTAAACCAATTCTATTTGGCACAGGGCCTCTCTGTATTTCCTCTGTATTCTTTTGGTGGTTTTTGGATCATTCAAAATTGTGCCCACAAAAAACTTCAGTATTAAACTTGAGGAGTTGCAATGAGTCTTTCCATAGACATAGTCAATTCCTGTGCAGTCCATCAGGTGAGACCCACATATAATCATTGTGAGCATATCATTGATTATGGAAAATTCAGTCATTGAATCACCAGTCTCATACCTGTCAACAAGTTCACAATTTCTGACTATCAATCCTTTATTTCCAACTTTTGCATTCCAGTCAAATATTATTATTAATATTTATTGCATCTCCAGGATATTTCAGACTGCAAGTTGGTAGAATTCCTTCATTTCCTCATGTTTGGCTTTGATTGTTGTGCATATACTTGAATAGCTGTACTAACAGATCACCTTGTATGTATAAAGATACTATCCTATCACTCACAGCATTTGTCTCACCCCAATTAAAAAAAAAGAACAGGTTTGAAGCATTAATCACCAGTGACTAAAGATCAGAGGAGCTGAAATAGAGAAATAAAGGATATCATACACAAAGATATAAAAATGTCATTGCAAAGACAGAGGATAAAAGAGAAAATAAAAACGAATGTCAGAGAAACTATGAAAATTGCATTAGAGCTGAAGTAAAAGCGCTAAACAGAAGATTTTAAAGGGCAGCTTGAAAAGACAAAGTATTATAACAAAATTTGCAGAGAACCAGAGTTAGAGAATAAAAAAAGGAAGTATTCAGGATTTCTCAAGCTGACAGAAATGAAGAACAAATTCAAGCCTTAGTTACTGAGAAATGCCATGGTCAAAATCTTGAATGATCATGAAAACTTCAAAAGAAGATGGAAGAAATAACACAGAATCACTGGACCAAAAAGAATTGGTCAGCACTGAAATTTTCAGGAAGGACCATTTGGATAAGATCCAATGGTAACAAAGGAAGAAATTGAAGCTGCACTGAAGGCATTAGCAGAAAGTAAGGGCCGAGGTATCAATGGGATAGCAATTGACATGTTTCAAATAACAGGTGTAGCCCTGGATGCACTCCTCAGTTCATACCAGCAAAGTTGAAGGACAGCAGCCTGGCCAACTGACTGTAAGAGATCCCTGTTTGTTCTCATTCCTAAGAGGGGCGATGCAACTCAATGTGAAAACTATCAAACAATTTCATTAATACTACATGTAAGCAAAATGTTGCTGAAGATCATCCCAAAACTTGTGGAAAAATACATTGACAGGGAACTGCCAGAAGTTCAAACCAGCCTTAAAAGATGATCTGTCCCTTCTCAGAGTTCCTACAGCAATTTGTTGTTTTTGTACAACCAGATCCTGGCTGAGAGCAAAGACTACCAGAAGTATATCTATCTGTGTTTTATTGAATGCCTAAATATTGTTGTTGTTGTTTGTTGTTTAATGCCGTCGAGCCGTAGACGACTCATAGTGACCCTATGAACGAACAGCCTGAGCACTGTTCGTACATAGAGTTTCCGGAGTCAAGCCATTTCGGAAGTGGATGGCGCTCCGCTTCCTCCTTGCCAAAATATAGTATGGGTAAAAAAAGGAAGAGGAATTTGTATTAGAACTCTGGACATTGATCATGAACTTATCAGTGTCACTGAGACCTGACGGAACTTCTCATTGGAAACTGGAAAGAATTAGGTAATGAGAAGACCTACTGTGAGAAGCCTAAGAGTACAATTTATGCCAATACTACACACATTTTTTTTTACAATTTCTGACTTTTGGAGTTAGATAAGATGGAAGTATACTGGCATTCTATGGTCAGCTCCACCAGGTCTTGAAAATATGCATCTGAAGGAAAAGTTCATAGGATAAAAAGACTCAAATTAATGCCACAAGAGTATCAGATGAAGGAACAGAGAATAGAAAAATAAGCAAAGGGCACCAAGTTTTGAGCTTGGGAGTTGAGTCCTTGCTCCATTATTTGTTTGTCTTGGGCATGAAGCCTCATTCTTTCAACTCAATGGATGTTTCTTTTTAACCACTGTTAGGCATTGGGCTAAGCATTAAAGTTATAATAGTGACATAAATAGGTGTAATCCCTGACCTGTTTAGCTTCTTTTTGAATCTTTCATTTTCTCATAATAAAATGGGGATAATAGCATCTACAAGGAACGCAAGCTACTTCCTGAGAGAATAATGCAGTCTCCGTCTGTGTGATTTAACTGCCTCTGAAAACCCACTGGAGGGTCAGCTATGGGTTGGTTCTGACTCAACAGCACACAAGAACAGTAAGTATGTGTTGGAGTGTACGAATCTCTTATTTATCTTCAAATATTCAAAGAAATGTCCTGTATAAGAGGGGAAACACGTGGATAAAATGTGTATAGATATCATGTCACTCTTTTGTGAGGGAATCATTATAATTCACTATGTAATAAAACTGGCAAATGATGGAATAGGATGCTTGGTGGTGGTTGTTAGGTGCCATCAAGTTGAATATGACTTATAGCAACCCTATTAACCACAGATCTGAAACTTTTCTTACCCTGTTCCATCCTCATCAACTCTGGCACCCTTGAGCCCATTGCTACAGCCACTGTGTCAATCCATCTCGTTGAGGGTTTTCTCTTATGCTGACCCTCCATCATTCCAAACATACTATCCCTTCCCAAGCAATAGCCTAACCCAGCAATATGTCCAAAATAGGAGAGAGGAGCACTCTGGATGCATTTTTTTCTAAGACATATTTATTTGTTCTTTTGGCAGTCCATGGAATACTTAATACTCTTCTCTATCTCCACACCTCAAAGGCATCAATTCTTCTTCTGTCATCCTAATTCATTTTCTAGTTCTCAGATATGGAATAGGTAGTTGAAAAGAACATGTCCTGAATCAGGTGCATTTTAGTCTTCAAGCTGGCATCCTTCAGTGCTCCTCAGTGTTTTAGAGAGAGATCCCTGACAGTGGACTTGCCCAAGCAATACTTTTCTTGATCTCTTGACTGCTGGTGTCAAGGGTGTTGATTTGCTGTCTGTTGGTCCCATGACGATGACTTTTGTTTCCTTAATGTTGAGATGTAGCCCATAGCAAAGGCTTTTGTTCTTGATCTTCTGCAACAAACTTCTGTTTAAAGTCCTCCTCACTTTCAGCAAGCGAGGTTGTGTCATCTGTATAATGTAGATTATTGGATGAGTCTTCCTCAAATCCTGATGCCACATTCCTCTTCATAGAATCCAGCTGCACAGATTATTTGCTTAGCATAGAGTTTAAATAGGCATGGAGAAAGAATACATCCCTGTTGCACACCCTTCCTGATATTAAACAATGTAGTGTTTCATTGCTCTGTTTGGACAACAGATTCTTGATCTAGATTTTGCATGAGTACGATTAAGTGTTCTGAGATTTTCATTCTACTTAAAGTCAGCCATCATTTGGAGCATCCTGTTGTTAGTGAGTTTGCTTAACATCCCTTAGCTATGCCTACTGTAGAATGCATTCAGATGCAGAGTGCATTCAGAGGCAGAGTGCATTCAGATGCAGAGTGCATTCAGATGCAGATGCACTTATGGTCTCTGTTTTTCCCAGTCCAGCTGTGGCCTGCTGGAAATGTGGTTCTTAGCCTGGCTACAAGGCCAGGGTGTGGCAAAAGTCACCTAGGGTGCACGATTTAAAAGATATTCTCTGGGTTACGCAAATGCAGGCTTGACAATGGTATGAAAGCTAGGAATAAGTGCCTCTTTAAGTTTTGCATCTTACGTCCTCCCAGGATATTAGGATAGTAAGGAAGTTCTTTCAAACAGAAGCATCCTTAAGTTCTGATGCCTTACCTACCAACCATGTAGTTCTTAGGTGACATCTATTGACTCACAGCAACTTTGTGAACAACAGATATGAACCTTGCTCTATTCTGTACCGTCCTCACCACCTTCAATATATTTGAACTCATTGTGGGAGTTACTGTTGTCAATACATCATCTCAGTGAGGTTTTTATTCCCTAACTTTCCCAGAATTATGCATTTCTCAGAGAACTGGTTCTGCCTGAAAATATACCCAAAGTAAACAGATAACTTACCAATTATGTTGTTATTCTCATGTACCATCAAGTTGGAACTGAATTATAGCTGACCCTCCAGCCAATTTTTAAAGGCAATATAATTGCACAGGAGGAGCTTACCCATCTTTCTCCCACGGTGGATTCTAACCATGTGTCTTTAGGTTATATTGTTGTTGATTTTTATGCCCTTGAGTGGGACTCATAGTGACCGTATGAACAACCTATCCTAACTTGTGCCATCCTCATAATTTCTGATGTTGCAGTCACTATGTCTACCCATTTGATTGAAGTTCTTTTTCTCTTTTACTAACCTTCTGCCTTTCCAAGAATGATGTCTCTTTCCAAAGACTGACCCCTCCTAACAACATGGCCTAAAGTATGTGGGGGGAAAAAAGTATGTGTAAAGTATGTGTAAAGCTTCACCATCTTTGCTTCTACAGAGCACTCTGATTGCCCTTTTCCTAAGACATAGCTATTTATTCTTTTGAGTGTGCATGGGATATTCAGTACTCTTTTCCAACACCACAGGTTTTGGTTTTGGGGGGTTATGTTGTTATGTGCCATCAAGTTGCTTGCAACTCATAGAGACTCTATGCACAACAGCTCTGAACCCTGTTCTATCTTGAATCAACCTTATTGTCTCTGACAAACATACCCCCATTATTCCAGTGACAGAATCAATCCATCTCATCCAGGGTCTTCCTCTCTTGCGCTGTCCCTCCACCCTTCCAAATAGGATGTCCCTCTCCAAGGACTGGTCCCTCCTTGGAACATGTCCAAAGTATGTCAGATAGAGCATCAGAATCCTTGCCTTCAAGGAGAAGTCTAGTTTCACCTCCTCCAGGATGAACCTGTTTATTCTCCCAGCAATCCATAGTACATTTAATACTCTGCTCCACCACCACACCTCAAAGGCATCAAGTCTCCTGCCATCATTCTTAGACAGTGACTAATGATAGAAGAAGATGATAGAAGGAGAATTGATGCATTTGGGGTTATAGTACTCCCTTAAACTTTATTTTTCAGTAAATTAGTGAACTAGAGGCACCTCTTTTTTTTCTTCTCAAGGCCCTACCTTGTTTGTCTTCTGCTTGGGAGCCAGTGCTGGCAGGTCATGGGGTGCACAGACTTCCACATCTAACACACTCTCAGCATTAAGTAAGTCTCAGGGGAGCAGTCACTGAGAGAAAGAAACCTTTTAAAAAGATATGTTTATGGCTCTTCTGTTATCCTGAGAGCTTGTGCAGATATATTTTTTTGTCACCACAGAGTCTCTCAATCTAGAGTTTCAGTGTTTTCATCCCCTCATCCATCTTTAAGGATTGTTTCTTCCCCAACATTTTTCATTAACCTACAGCTGGAGAGCCAGTAGTAAATTCTTTGGTCCCCTTGTCTAGCTGCTGGGGATCTGGGATGGGGACAGCGAGGCTCTAAAGATTCTTGCCAAGAACATCTTTATCAGGACTTCAAGAAATTAGAGAGCTAGATGAAGTCCTTCTCTGGAAAGAAGAGACCTGGAAATAGCAGAAATAAATATGAAGAAGGACTATCAGGAAACCTCTCTTACATATAACTTGATTTAACTCTACATCTTTGGTGTGCTAGCAGGAGAAGGTGCCACTCACACAGCCTAGAAGATTTGGCATGTGGAAGGCTTCTCCATCTGGGAAGCGAGCCTTGGGGTTATTGAGATGCCCTAATTAGGATACTATTAACTTCCTTATTTTTCTCCATACCCTTCTAGAGGATTTGTTGTTGAGTACCATGGAGTCAGAACTGACCCATAGCTGACCTTCCAGTGGGTTTTCAGAGGCAGGAAATCACACAGAAGGAGACTGCCCAGCTTTCTTCTGTGGAATAGTTGGTGGATTAGAACTGTGTGCATTTGGGATTGCAGCACAACTTCTTACCACTAGGCCACCAAATTTGTAGGAGTTTCAAATAGTTTGCTAGGAGCTATACACTGAGGGGCTAGGGTGGTATTCAGAGAGAGAGGTATTAATCTCATAATCCTTTCCTATATCTCTTCATGACCAATTATTGTTGTAGGTTTAGGTACATCTGAATGATAAACTACTGGGGGATAAATGGGGATGAGGGTTTAAAGACCACTGATATTTATTTATAATACAGCTGAGCAAAAAGACTACACAAAAATGTCCCCTACTCTCCACCTTCTGAGAAGAAGGTCACCGTATCCAGATGAAGAAAATATTTTACCCAGAGGTAGAAAATTGAGAGGCCTGGACTGTGTTATAGTTAATCATCCCATTTTCAGGGGGGAAAAACACACCCTTTTGAGTGAAATATAAAAACTTGCTTACTGCCATCACATCAGATCCCACTCATTTCTGCCCTCCAGCATATTTTCAGATGCTGTAAATTGCATGGGAAGAGGTTATCTATATTTTTTCAGGTGTATTCAAACTACCTGCCTTTGGGTTGGCAGTACATATCCTATATGTTGTTGTTGTTGTTATGTGTCGTCGAGTCGCCTGCGACTCATAGCGACCCTATGTACAACAGCCCTAAACTCCACTCTGTCCTGTGCCAA
>NW_006399833.1:6154948-6183337 GCF_000299155.1 Elephantulus edwardii
GTTCTCCAGATTTCTTGGCACAACTTGGTGAGCACGTCCAGGGCAGCATCTGTTAACTGAAATATGTCAATTGGTATACCATCTATTCCTGGAGTCTTATTTTTCTGCCATGTCCTTCAAAGCAGCCTGAAATTCTTCTTTCATCACCATAGGCTCTTGCTCATATGTTGTTTCATGAAATTCTTCTGTGTCTTCCAATTCTTTTCGATACAGTGACTATATATATATATATATATACACACACACACACACACATATATGTATGTATGTTTATATGTATGTGTATGTGTGTGTGTGTGTGTAATGCCCCTGACATCTTGTCACAGGGTCCTGAGGAGAGGCAACTATGAACTGAAAGAGCCAGTTTTATCCTAAGGAAAAGTGGTAAAAATAGTAGGATGAGTTCCACCTCAGCCTAGAAGTGGGCAGAGAAGTTCTAACCTGCTGCCTTTCTGTGCTGTTTGCACAGGGAACCCAAGGATATGGGACAAATGAGTACCTCCACAGCTATCCTAATACACCCAAATATTGTCTATACAGCTTTTACTGTGAGGCCATGGTTGTGAAGAAGTATCACTTGCTTCAATGGTTGGAAAAAATTTGGAAAGGAGGTTGCAGGGGATTGTTGGAGTGAAATAGAAAAGGGTCAGGGAGGTAGTATGTAGGTAATTACAGTAAGCTGGAAAATCAAAGTATGTGTGGTCCTAGTTTCAAGTCTTATCAGAATAGTAGAGTGATCCCAGACACTTTCAAGGAGGGGTGGGGCAGTGTTTATGTGCTGCATTTGTGTGCACAGCTAGTCTTAGAAAAAAAAGATGTTAGATGCCATTGAGTTGAGTACAACTCATTGCAACATCATGAACGACAGATCCAAACCCTGTCTTACCTTGTGCCATACCCATAATTTCTGACATACTAGACTCCATTGCAGCAGTCACAGTGTTGACACACCTGGTTGAGGTTCTTCCTCTCTTTTGCTGACCCTCCATTTTCCCAAGCACGATGTCCTTCTCTGAGGAATTACCTCTTCTAGCAACATGCCCAAAATATGTAAGACAAAGCTTTGTCATCCTCGCCTCCAAGGAGCACTCTGGCTATACTTTCTCTAAGATATTTGTTTGTTCTTTTGGCAGTCCATGGGATATTTATCACTCTTCTCCAACACCACAGTTCAAAGGCATTAATTCTTTTTCTGTCATCCTTAGTCATTATCCAGCTCTCAAAAGCATAGCAACTGACATCAGTATTCCTCAAAAATTTGGAGAAGTCCTTGACTATTGACTTTCCCAGTGTCTCCCAGTCTCCTGACTTCTGGTACCAAGGGTGTTGATTGTGGCTCCAAGTAAGAAGAAATTGTTGACAATTTAAGTCTTTTTTCTATATCATGATGTTACTTCTTGGTCCAGTGGTAAGAATTATTTTTTTCTTGACGTGAGTTTGGTTTGGTTTGGTTTTTTTTTTTTTAAAAAGGTTATTCTCTGGCTTGGCTCTCCTATTTAAACCATGTGAAACCCCAGAAGTCTGGCTTTTTTAAAAATCAGTAAGCCGTTCTATGGCTTGGACCTCCTATTTAAATCAGCTGAGACCTAGAAGTTACGATTTTTTTTAATCAACAAGTCTTTCACTGGCTTGGACCTCCTGTTTAAACTAGGTGAGTTCTAGAAGTCATTTGGGCTCAACTGCCTCAGGCTCTCAGGCCATATGTGAAGCACCATCTTAAAAAATTTAGCAAACTTCCATTTGACCTTAATATCCACAGCTGGGACCCCAGCATGCCAAATGTGAGCCTCAGCTGGAACACATCATCCCAGGAACACATTCTACCACTCCTACGCAGGCATCAGCTACATCTGGTAACATAGTTATCTATGCCTGATTTGCTATTAGATATAGAACACTAATTTGTCAGTTTATTGTATTGGGGGAATTAATTGTCCTAATTAGTACAGCACTTGTCTGTCAGTTTGTTGTACTGATGTAACTTGTAGGTTGCTGTCATATTGAAAGCTATGCTATTGGTGTGTCAAAGGACACAAGGGTCACCCATGGTGGACAGGTTTAATAGAGCTCTCAGATTAAGACAGACTGGGAGGCAGGCTTGACTATCCTCTTCTTAAAAAGCAGGCCTCTAAAACCCCTGTGAACATCAGAGGAACACAGATAGTTTCTAGTATTTACCCTTCCAAGTAAGAAGGCACCGGCTCCTCCTGACAACATACCTAAAGAACATAAGATGACATTTCAGCACTCTTGCCTCCAAGTAGCAACCTGATTTCACCCTCACCAGGACAGACTCGTTTATTCTCTTGGCAGTTCATGGTATGTTCAATACTCTCCAGAGGCACAACTCATTGATTCTTTTTCTATCATCTTTATTTATTGTCCAACTCACAGATGCAAAGTAAGCAACTGAGAATCAATTGGATGAAGTGCACCTTAGATTCTAGACTGACATCCTAACTGTTCTTTAGCACTTTGGAGAGGTCTTTGACAAAAGATTTTCCCAATGCAACTTGTCTTTTGATTCCCTGACTGCTAATGCCAAAGGTGTTGATTGTGAATCTAAGCAAGATGCAATCATTAATAACTTCAATCTTTTCTCATGATGCTGTCTATTGGCCCTGTGGTGAGGATTTTTGCTTTCCAGTGGGCTCAAGTGTGTCAGAGATGATGAGGATGGCACAGGGAAGAGTTCAGATCTGTTGTTCACAGGTTACTATGAGTATTCAATGTACCATGGACTTCTAAGATAATGAACAGGTTCATTCTGGAAAGGGTTAAACCAGGCTGCTCCTTGGAGGCAAGAATTCTGAGGCTTCGTCTGACATATATTGGTCATGTTGCAGGGAGGTACTGGTCCTTGGAGAGGGATGTCATGCTTGGGAGAGTGGAAGGACAGCACAGGAGGGGAAGGCCCTCTATGAGGTGGATTGATTCAGTGACTGGGGTAATCAGGGTGAGTGTGTTGGAGACAGTGAGATTGGCACAGGACAGAGCAGGGTTTAGGGCTGTTGTACATAGGGTCGCTATGAGTTGCAAGCAACTCGAAGGCACAGAACAACAACACCACCACCACAATTTTTTTTTGTGTGTGAATGCGGTACAGGGTTAAGTGATCTGGTACCAACTGGAAGGTTAATGGTTTAAATCCATCATTGAAGAAACATGAAGCCAGTTAGATTGCATAAAGATTTTTGTTATTACATGCTGTTGTGCTAGAAATGACTCATAGTCAGAAACCTAGAGGTTTTCAGAGGTTGTAACTTGCACGAGAGACCTCTGATGTACTACTAGGGCTAAGGAATTGCACTGTCAACCCAAAGGCATGGGGCTTGAATCTGCCAGTCCATGGGAGAAATATGGACAATCAACTCCTGTACAATTTACTGCCTCTGAATCTCAATGGAAGGTCAGTTATGAGTTGGTACTGCTCCTGACTCCACAATAGACAAAAACAACAACAGATAGCATGAGAGATGATTGCCCATGTTTCTGGGTGGGGGTGCAGAGAGCAGCTGGTGGATTCAAACAGCTTGCTTTTGAGTTGACACAACAACTCTTTGTCCACTATGCCACAGTCTTGCAAACCCTATTTTTTACTCTGTTGTCCAGGGTTGCTGTTGATGTTCTTGATTGCTGTCAAGCCGAGAATGACTCACAGCAACCCCATGAACAAAAGACCTGAACCTGGTTCTATAACTACCTTCATTTCTCTAAGTTTATGGAGTTTCCAGAGGCATATTGTTTAGGAAGTGGATGCTACTCTTGCTCCCAAATATTATTTTCCTTTTCTTTTTATTTTATTATTATTTTGTGTGTCTGTGTACCATCAAATCAGATCTGATTGCTACAGGAAGAGATTGTCCCTCCTTTCCCGGTAGAGCATCTGGTAGATTCGAACCATGTGCCTCTGGGATTGCAGTGAAGTTTCTTGCCACTAGGCCACCAGAGCTCCCCACAAATCTATCTTAATCTAGTAATCTGAGGGCTCTAACTTGACAGAAGACAAGACTTATGCATGCACACGCGTGCACGCACACACACACACACACATTTCCTACAGCATGTAATATTTAGCACATAGACCATCTTTGTAGTTACTTTGTTGTTGCCTTTCCAGACCTCTTTTATAGCCCCCTGTTTGCCAGCTCTTCTGTTAAATTTCCCTCTCCTTGGATTTCTCAACTCCCCTGCTTCCCTCTACTTAATGTCCCTAACTCTTTTCCTGTTTCTGTCTCCAGGCTGCTCTCTTCCCGTGCCATGTCCTCTGCAGTGCATTCCCCTTTTCTGTACCTCTCTCCCCACTGACTCTTTCCCCCCTTCTCTCTTAATCCCTCTCCTGTTTTTCTTCCCTCTGATCCCTCTGTTGCTCAGATCTCCCAGCTTTCTCCCCTAAAGGATCCTCACTGTTGATGTTCCAGTCTCTCCCCTTTCTTTTAGTGCGGACAGATTAGGAGAACAAGTTTGAAGTCCTTACTTCCATGAGTCCTAAAGCAGTGTAATTGGGGGTGGGGAGTGGGTGGTGCGGCTTGGAGACAAGAGGAAGAGGAAGAGTTAAAACAGGTCTGAATTGATGAAAAATCTAAGTGACCGAACATTTTGAAAGCAGTGTCATTGTATTACTCTCAAGTACATCCAGCAATATTGCTAACTGGAACAGAATCCAAGAGAGTCTTATAAGTGTTTTAACAAAGAGATAAGTATCCTTTTTCAATTAGTATATTATTTGTAGGTAAATGGAGTTTCTAAGGCCCTCACTATTGAATAGACAGATATTTACTTTTTTATAGGCTCAATCTGTCAACAAAAGGATTTTTCATAGCTAAAGGTAAAATCCCATTATAAGAATTGTTTAAGACAGAGATTTCCATGTCCCTGCAGATGGTCCATTTTAACAACGCTTTGTGAATCTGTTTCACAAATGCTTTTTCTGATCCCTATCTATTTAGTGATCACTGCCTGTAAGATTGTGTGCTCGTTTCCAATGCAGATGGAAAACAGGAGGGAGAGTGGAGGTAAGTTATCCTGGAGATGAACTGTGTGGGCTTGTGCATTTGTGTATTTGCCTAAAAACATGGCTGCATATGCAAAGGCACTTGGGAAGGGAACAGAAACCTTTAAGGCAATCAAGTGCATAGCAGTGTATATAAGGATTCTGGGCATGTGTCTGTTTATGTAAGGGATATGCTGTGTGTTTGTTTAGGTACCTCAATAGGTGAGACACACACATAAGAGGGGTGTGTGTGTGTGTGTGTGTATGAGAGAGAGAGAGAGAGAGAGAGAGAGAGAGAGAGAGAGAGAGAGAGAGAGAGAGATCTGAGTTTCTATTTGGATGAGGGCATATACAACCTGTCTAGACATTTTTATGAAGAGCAGGGAGTTTGGGATAAATTGTACTTTAACTGTGAGTTGTTAGAAAAACAACAACAAAAAAACCCCAACCAACCAGCCAAAACGTGTGGCCATCAAATCTGAACTGACTCATAGCTGACCCTCCAGAGGGTTTTCAGAGGCTGTAAAATCACTCGGAATGATTACTCATCTTTCTCCTTCAAGGCAACTGGTAGAACCTTTGGGTTGACAGCACAATTCCCTACTTAGTAGGCCTCCAGAAGTCTCTTAGTAATAAGAAACACTGCGTATGTTTAAAGAAAGAACATTTACAAATATCTTTGAACATTGTAGACCTTCATGGAATGTTGCGTCTTACTTTCTTTTAAGTGGGAGGCCCCTGGTTGGCTCCTTCCCCAAGAAAAGTAGGGAAGTTCAGTAAGAACATTTACAGTTTCAATCTTTCAATTTTTAATATTTTTCTCCTTCTCTTGCCCATGTTCTTGGTTTTGAGGAGAAATTGTTCTTCCCTTCCATGTAATAGCCAACTCTTCTCTGTGTGTCCTTGTCTCTTCTTTCTTGTATCCTCTTTCTTGCTACACTTTCAAACTCTAACTTTCAACTGGCTCCTTTCTTTCTGGAGACAAATGTGACAGGTCTTCTTTACCATACAATTTCTTTGGGCCTACTATTTATTCAAAGGAATGATGGTGGCCTAGTGGTAAGGAGCTGTGCTGCCAATATGAAGGCACATAGTTCAAATCACCCAGCTACTCTGTGGGAGGAAAATGGGCAATTTCTTCCCATGTGATTTACTGCCTCTGAAAACCTGCAGGAGGTTCAGCTATGGGTCGGGTTCCAGCTCCATGGCACTCAAAACCAGGAACTACTTACTCGAGCTACAGCTTCATCTCTCTTCTTTATCACATTTCTTTGAAGTGCTGTGTATACCATAGCTTTTTCTATCTTAACTTTTGTGGAATCTGACCTCTACTTTCATTTTGGTATTGAAGTTTAACTCTGGACACTGATATCCTTTTTATTACTAATGCCAAAAAAGTATGTTTTTAGTTCTATTCCTTCTCCATCTCTTCACAATGATGAAAGGAGAGCTGACATTGGATCAAAACTGAAGTGAATTCAGACTCAAGCCTGGCCTCTGTCATGTGCTAGCTACATAGGCAACTTGAACAAGTCAGTTCAATGTTTTTTTTTGAGCCACAATTTTATCATATTTAAAAATGTGATAATATTTCCTTTTCAATTGCTTCTGAAATATGATTCTGAACGTTGGATGATGAGTAATGATGACAGAAGAAAAATTGGTGATGCCTTTGCATTGTGGTATTGTTGTTGTTATGTGCTCTCGAGTCGCCTGCGACTCATAGCGACCCTATGTACAACAGCCCTAAATTCTGCCCTATCCTGTGCCAATCTCACCATCTCCTACACACCCACCCCCATTACCCCAGTCACTGAATCAATCCATCTCATCGAGAGTCTTCCTCTTCTGCGCTGTCCCTCCACCCTCCCAAGCATAACATCCCTCTCCAAGGACTGGTCCCTCCTTGCAATATGTCCAAAGTATGTGAAATTAAACCTCAGAATCCTTGCCTCCAAGGAGCAGCCCGGCTTCACCCTCTACAGGACAAACCTGTTTGTTTTCCTAGCAGTCCATGACATATTCAATACTCTTCTCCAACACCATAACTCAAAGGCAACAACTCTCCTTCTATCATCCCTAGTCATTGTCGAGATCTCTGATGACAATGATCAAGTGATTGCAAAGACCAAGACATGTTTGAGGCACACTTTAGTTTCCAGACTGACATGGTTGCACTTCAGCACTTTAGAGAGGTCTCTAACCACAGACTTCCCATCACAAGGGCATTAAATATTCCATGTACTGCTGAAAGAACAAATACATCTTGGAGCAAGTATAGCCAAGGTGCTCTTTGGAGGCAAGGATTGTGAAACTTTGTTCACACATTTTGAGCATGTTGTTAGAAGGGGCTAGTTCGTGGACAAAAATGGGAAAAGTCAACATAGGTGAGTAAGAAACAATGGGTCCTACTGTATCAGAGCTAGTGATGATAGCACAGGATAGGGTAAAATCCAAATTTGTTGATCATAGGGTCACTATGAGTCCTGGTTTATTTGATGGCACTGAACAATAAAAACAATAACATCTCCCTAAGGAGGAGTTGGTAAGAATAAAATGCAATGAATGTAAAGCATCTAGTATATGATATTAAGTGCCATCTAGTGAATTCTGACTTATAGTGACCCCACAAGACAAAACAGAACTGCCCGATAGGGTTTCCAAGGGTGTACCAAAGCAGACTGTCACCCTCCTACTGAGGGGCTGGTGGGTTCAAACTGCAAACTTTTTTCGTTAGCAACTGAGTGTTTCACCACTGCACCACAAGGACTCCTTTACTAGTACATTGTTGTTGTTGTTGTTATGTGCCTATGAGTCAGTCAGATCTGACCCATAAGGACCCTACCATCTTTACAATTGCCACTGTGCTTGAGCCCATTAATGTAGCCACTACAATCCTTTTCGTTAAGGGTCTTCTTTTTCACTGACTCTTTACAAAACATGATGCTATTCTCCAAGGATGCTGTTGTTAGGTACCATCAAGTGGTGTATGAGTCATAGTGACTTTATGAGTGGTGAATCTGAATCCTGTCCTATCCTGTTCCTTCCTCATAATTTCTTGCATACTTGAGACCATTGCTGCAGCCGTTGTGTCAATCCATCTAGTTGAAGGTCTTCCTCTCCTTCAACATCCTCCACCTTTCCAAAGATGTCCCTTTCCAAGGAAGGAATAGCCCCTCCAAACATCATTCCCAAAGTAAGTGAGACAATGCTTTACTATTCTTGCCTCTAAGGAGCACTCTGCCTGCACTTTTTCCACAAAATACATATTTGTCCTTTTGGAAGTCCATGAGATATGTATTACTCTTCTCCAGCACCACAAATCAAAGACATCAATCTTTCTTCTGTCATTTGCATGCATTTTCCAGTTCTCAGATGCATAGCAGATGATTAAAAAGACCGTGGCCTGAATCAGGCTTGAACCTTAGTCTTTAGACTGACATCGTTCTTTAGTACTTTGAAGAAGTCTTTGACAGCAGACTTTCCTGGTACAATATGTGTGGAATGAAGGTTTGTCATACTCACTTCGAAGGAGCACTCTGGCTGTACTTTGTCAAAGACAGATTTGTTTGTTTTTCTGGTAGCCTGTAGTATATTTGATATTTCTTGCCAACACCAAAATTCAAAGAAATCTTAGTAATCTTATTCATTGTCCAACATTAACATGAATAGCATCTGATTAGAAATACCCTATTTTGGGGCAGTCACATTTAAGTAATTAATGGGAAATTTTTGTTCTGTGGCATTTTGAGGAGGTCCTTGGTAGCATATTTGCCCAAAGCAATACGCCCTTTAATTCTTTTCCCTGTTCTTAATCATGATGTGAGTGAAAATTTACAAAGCATAGTGTTTTTATCAATCTATTGTTCATGCAAATTTTCTTCCATAACATTAATTAAAATGCATACAATATTTACCCATTAATTCCCTTCACTCAGTTTAGCTACTTCCATGATCATTGATTGTGGATTCAGGTAAAATGAAATTCTTAATAACATCAATCTTTTCTCTTTTTGTCATGTTGCTGTTAAATGATTCCTATACACTTTCTAGAAGGCTAGGTGGCAGACTGTGTTGATGAACACTGCTAATTGAAAGATTGGCAGTTGGAATACTCCAATCAGAAAGAGAAGGATGTGATAGTGAGCTTCCATAAAGATTTATGGACTTGGAAACCCTGTGAAACTGTTCTACTCTGACCTACAGGACCAGCTTGAATTTGAATCAACTAGATGGTAAAGGTTATTTTATATATATACACGCTTATACACTGTTGGTGGGATTGTAAAATGGTACAACCACTCTGGATGGCAGTTTGATGTTTCCTCAAAAAGATGAACATAGAAATTCCATATGATCCTACTATTCAACTGCTTGGAATATACCCCAAGAAAATGAGAGCTGGGGCACAAACAGAGACTTGTACACCAGTGTTCATAGCAGCCTTATTCACCATTGCAAGAACATGGAAACAGCCCACATGTCCAACCACAATGGAATGAATTGAGAAATTATGGTACATTCATACAATGGAATATTACACAGCACACAGGAGCAATGATTTTGTAAATTACTACCTAACTTGGGAGAGACTCGAAAGCATTATGCTAAGTGAACTAGTTCAGTTTCATTAGGAAAGATAATGTATATGACTATTATTTTAGAACAAGTATGAGGATACAAGGTGAGGGAGGGTGGAAGTAAAAGGGCTAAGGATGGAGAGGCATGATGTTAATCACGGGGTTGCAATATTTGATGGGTAGAGGGAGGCAGGGTGAAGGAAATGGGAAAGATCTGGCGTGAAAGACAATGTATATGAACTTTGTAAATGGTGTTGTTATTAAGTGCCATTGAGTCAAGGCTCATAGTGACCCTATGAATAAAAGATCTGAACCTAGGCCTGTCCTGCACCATCCTCACACTTCCTGACATACAAGAGCCCATGATAATAGTCACCTTATCAATCCACCTGGTTGATGGGCTTCCTATCCTTTGCCGACCCTTTACCCTTCCCAGCATCATGCGCCTCTCCAAACAATAGACCCTCCTAGCAATATGTACCAAGTATGTGAGGTAAAGCCTCATTATTCTTTCCTCCAAAGAGCACTCTGGCTACATACTTTTCAGACATATCTATTTGATCTTTTAGCTATCCGTGGGATGTTTAGTGCTCTTCTCCAACACCAATGATCAAAGGCATCAATTCTTTTTCTGTCATCCTTATTCATAGTCCAGCTCTCAGATGCATAGCTAGAGATAGACTATGGCCTGAATCAGACACAACTTAGTCCTCAAACTGACATCACTACTCCCTAACTGCAGATTTGGAAAGGTCCCTAACTGTAGATTTTCCCGGTGCAATGTGTTTCCTTATTTCCCAACTGCTCATACCAAGGGTGTGAATTATGGATCCAAGCAAGATGAAGCTGTTGACAGTTTCAGTGTCCTCTCCAGCCATCATGACACTGCCTATTGGTCCAGTGGTTAGAATCTTTGTTTTCTTGGTATTTAGATGGAAGCCATACTTAAGGCTGTATTCCTTAACCTTCTGCTTCAAAAACAAGTGCTTCAAATTGTCCTCACTTTCAGCAAGTAATGTTGCGTCATCTGCATAATGCAGGTTATTGGTGAGTCTCCCTCTAATCCTGATTGAACACCAATGATAGAAGACCAGATGAGTTGTGGGATGATAAGAAGAATATCATATATGAAGAAAGCAAAGGTCATTACAAAAACAGAGGAGAAAGAAAAAAAATCCAAAATGGATGTAAGAAGAGACTCTAAAGATTGCACTGGAATGTCGAGAAGCCAACATGTGGAAGTGAAAGAGCTGAACAGATGGTTTCAACGGGCAGCTTGGGAAGACAAAGCAAAGTATTATGATGGAATGTAAGAGAGCTGGAATTGGAGAATAAAAAGGGAAGAAATCTCTCTACATTTCTCCAGCTGAGAGAACTGAAATACAAATTGAAGCCTCATGTCGCAATGTTGAAAAATGCTAGGGGCAATATTGAATGACCCAGAAAAACATCAAAAGAAGATGGAGGGAATAAACAGAGTCACTGTACCAGAAAGAATTGATTGACACTGAAAAATTTCAGGAAGTACCAGATGAACAGGAGCCAATGGTGATGAAGGAAGAAGTAGAAGCTGCATTGAAGGCATTTGCAAAAAAAAAAAAAAAAAAAGAAAAACCATAACACTCCAGGTATCAATGGGATACCAATTGACTTGTTTCATTAACAGATTCAGCCTTGTATGAGTTCACCAGGCTATGCCAGGAAATTTGGAGCACGGCTGTCTGCCCAATGTATTAGAAGAGGCCCATATTTGTTCCCATTCCCAATAAGGGTGATTCAACTGAATGTGGAAATTATCAAACAATATCATTGATATAACATGCAAGCAAAATATTAAAGATCATTCAAAAATGGCTGGAACAATACATAGGGAATTGCCAGAAGTCCAAATGGGATTTAGAAAAGGCCGTGGCATCACGGGTATCATTGCTGATGTCAGATGGATCCTGGCTAAAAGTAAGGAATACCAGAAGAATGGCTATTTGTGCTTTATTGACTATGCAAAGGTGTTTGACTGTGTGAACCATGACAAGTTGTGGCAGGCATTGAGAAGAATGGGAATCCCAGAGCACTTGGTTTTGCTGATGCAGAACCTGGGTCAGGATGCTGTTATGCAAATGGAACAGGGGAGCATTGCATGGTTTGGAATTGGGAAGGGAATGTGTCAGGGGTGTATTTTCTCTCCATACCTGTTCAATTTATATGCTGAGTAAATTACCCGAGGAGCCGGACTCTATGAAGCCGAATGTAGCATCAGGATTGGAGGGAGACTCATCACTTATAAATAAACCAGTATAAAATAAAAAAAAATAATAAGTAAAATAAACAAAACAAGTTTATCCACTTCTGAATTGAGTTTTAAAATTTACATTTGCATATTTTTGGTTGTTTTTATTTTTTTTTTAGTAAATTGGAAAAAACTAGCTTGCTTTTTGTTGCTAATCTGGTTTTTTTTGTTTGTTAGTGCCTCTTACCTTTAAAACATTTGCATGACCCAAAATTTTGTACTTGTATTTCTTCTCCCAACATGTTATGCCATCTCATTTCTCATCTCATCTACTTCTATCTCTTCAACTAATATACATATTTGGATGACTTTACCACCTATTTGGGTTCCTAGAAATTTCTTCTAAGTGCCTGACATTCCAACTGTTGTTGTTAGGTGCCCTCAAGTCTACTAGACTCATAGGTACCTTTTGTCCTATCCTTCATTCTCTCACAGTCTCCACAAAGTTCAAGCCCATTGTTGCAGTCACTGTGACAATTCATCTCATTGAGGATCTTTCTTTCACCAACATTCTAAACCAATTGTTGTTAGGTGCCATTTAGTTGAGGACAACTCTGTGGGCAACAGATCTGAACTTGCACTATCCTGTGCCACCCTCACAATCGCTGACACCCTGTAACCTGTTGTTAATCTATCACTGTGTATATATGTGTCAATCTATCTTTTTTATGATCCTCCACTCTTTTGCTGAACCTCGACCTTTCCAAGCAAATGTGTTTTTTTAAGGATGGCCCATCCTGACAACATATTCAAAGCATGTGAGATCTAGTTTTACCACCTTTGCTTCCTTCAAGACCAATTTATTTGTTCTTTTGGCAGTCCATGGGGTATTCTGTACTCTTCACCAACATCACAAGTCAAAGGCACCAATTCTCCTATCTTCCTTATTCCTCGTTCAACTTTCAGATGCATGGGAAGCAATTGAAAATGTCATGGCTTAGATCAGGCACACATTATTTCCAAACTAGATTCCTTCTAATTTTTACGATCTGTGAATCTGTGTCTGCCCTTTATCTGAGCCATATCTGTTTGTTCTTTTGGCAGTCAATGGTACATTTAATATTCTTCTCAAGTACCACAGGTCAAAGGCCTCAGTTCTTTTTCTGCCAAAAGAATAAACAGATATATCTTAGAGGAAGAACAGCCAGAGTGCTCCTTCCAAATGGCAAAGATGACAAAGCTTTGTCTCACATACTTTGGACATCTTGCTAGGAGAGGCTGTTCTCTGAAGAAGGCTATCATGCTTGGAAAGTTGGAGGGTCGGCGAAAGAGAACAAGATACTCAACAAGATAGATTGACATGGTGACTGCAGAAAGGGACTCAAGTATGTCAGAGATGACTGAGGATGGCATAGGTTACAACATGATTCAGATCTGTTGTTCATAGGGTCACTGAGTTGTGCTTTAATGGATGGCACATAAAACAATCACAACAATGGTTTGGTGTGGGGAATGTGAACCTAGACTGTGAAGATCTTGGACTAGGAGTAAGGTACTGAATTCTGCAACATGTTGAACTTGAAAACATCAACAGACTAAAGAGATTCTGAGTAATTATTTTAATTTAGCATGTATATGAGGGATTCACTAGAGCAAAGAGAAACTGAGTCAGGAAGCAATTTCAGAAGATATTGTGATGACCTAGATAGTACTTAGGAGGCTCTGGTGGCCTGGGGGGCAAGGAGTTACATTGCCAACCCGAAGACAGTCAGTTTGAATCTGCCTGTTGCTCTGTGGGAGAAAGATGGTCAATCTCCTCCCATGGGATTTACGGCTTCTGAAAATCCACTGGAAAGTAAGATTCAATGGAAATGAGTGAGCGAGACAGTGCTTGATGTGATTTTAGAAGATGAAGTTGAAACTCAAGGGGCTTTGCAGAGAAAAGACTTAGGAGGGCTTAGCAACATATTGGATGTAGTGTAAAGACAGACTGCAGAGGAATAAAAAAACATACCACTGCTGCAAGCTAAGATCCTCGAATACTGGTGAGGTTAGGGAGGAGTTTTTCTGTTGAAAAGGGTTAAGGAGTTAAAAAGGAGATTAATTAGGCTTTTGACATATTAAATTTCAAAGGACAGTAGGAAACTCAAAGGAGAAACATCTTGTAGGCAACTCGAACTGGAATACAGAAAAGAAAATAAGTCAGAGTTGGTGCTATTGATGGATAAGGTTATTTGTGTTCAAGGAGTAACCTAAATGAGAATAGATGTCAACTCCCCTAAAAAGAATGACTGTAAAGGAGAATTGAGAGGAAACAAGAATCAAGTCTTGAGAAACAGGCAGTGGGAATCGGTGGGAGGAAGGAGAGCTAGAGAAGCCAAAATCAGAGAAATTTAAAAAAACCCAAACAACCCAATAAAACACAAAACCCAACAAAACCACGAAATGAGAAGCAGCTTGACAGAAACGGATTTACACACTAATTCCTTGGGAACTGATTGACTCTTTGGCTGTGTTCTTCCTCTTTTTCACTCACCCACCTGGGTACCAAGCTTTTCTTTGCATTCATTGTTTAGCCAGGCCTCCTGGGTTTTCAGGTCTATTTATTTCTACTGTCTTAATTACTCTCAACCCTTGCTTCCCTTCACCCACAAGCTATTAACCCTTCCATTCTAGGTAGGTAGTACAGTCAAGCACACTCAATTTACAGCAAACAAACAAATAAAAATAAGACACAGAGAGTGCAATTTCTGGCATGGAACAACAGAAAATCTTTGCCTCCCAGTTGGATGGTCTGCAGAAACCATACAACAGATCCAGTCTGCATTTAGTAGTTCTGAAACAATGGATTAAATATCCAACCAACAATTTCTTAATAAGCTCCTGCTGTGTGCCCAACTGCCCAAAGAAATTGAAATAGTGTGATTAATTAACATAAGACAAATAAGGGGTGCAACAACTTCATGACCTTCTTTATTTTCTCTTTTATCCCTATATGTGTATGTGTGTGTGTGTGTGTGTGTGTGTGTGTTGTGTGTTTCCCCACTTCAAATTTGCCTGGTACACAGTGAAAGCTTCCCCCTACTAGTCTAGAACTGTATTAAGTGCAGCAAAATCTTTTTCTGTTTAATGTCATGATCTGATTCCATTTAATTTTATTTACTTTATTGTGATGTTGTTGCTGTTGTTATGTGCCATGGAGTCGCTTGTGACTCATAGTGGCCCTGTGTACGACAGCCCTAAACCCTGCTCTATCCCTCGCCAATTTGTGATATTATATGTATAATTCACACTTATAACAAAGTATCTACCATTTCAGCAATTTTTTTCTCCATGTACAATTCAGTGACATTGATGTTCAACGAGTTGTGCAATCATCACCACTATTCATTTTCAGATCTTTCCTTCACCTTGAACAGTCTGCTGGCAAGGTCATTCTATTTCTTTTGGAGCCAAAGATTGAGACCTTTGCAGTGCACAGGAGACCTCTGCTTTGGTTAGAGATGCAGGAGCAGTTAATGCTTTTTTGCAGGCATCTCTCTGCCTGGCCAAAAGGGAAGGGGGAACGGGGCTGGTGGTGGGGAGCATATTTTCTACTGTATGAAATGCATTCTTGTATTGATTTAGCTTGCAAGCTCCTTACCATGTTCCTCTGCCCACTATTTCAGAGTTCTCACAAGGCTGAGAACAGACTTCCACTTTCTTTTCTTGTTTTCTTGCCCCTCTCTATTCCCTTTTACCTCCTTTTATATACTCCATCAGATCTTGTTTCATTCACATGGTCACACTATGCACTCATTCATAAACATCCTCCTATATATACTCAGAAATCATCTATATATTGACATGAATACAAATCCTACCATCCACATATTTTTATCATTACAAATTTCTGGAATTTCCCTCTCAATATACTCTTTCAGCTATTTTCAAAGAATATTTAGCGAGATTTTTCTTGCATGTGCTATTAATGATATTGTTATATGCCATCAAGTCACTTACGACTCTTAGAGACCCTATGTAAAAGAGCCCCGAACCCTTCTCTATCCTGTGCGAACCTCATTGTCTCTGACACACCTACCCCCACTACCCAATCACTGAATCAATCCATCTCATCGAGTGTCTTCCTCTCCTGTGCTGTCCCTCTACCCTCCCAAACATGATGTCCCTCTCCAAGGTCTGGGTTCTCCTTGCAACATACCCAAAATGTGTCAGACAAAGTTTCAAAATCCTTGCCTCCAAGGGTCAGCCCAGCTTTACCCTCTCCAGGACAAACCTGTTTGTTCTCCTAACAGTCCATTCAACACTCTTCTCCAGCATCAAAGGTTAAAGACATCAATTATCTTTCTATCATCCCTACTCACTGTCCAGCTCTCCAATGCATAGCACGCAATTGCGAAGACTATAGCCCAGATCAGGCACACCTTAGTCTCCAGCCTGACATTGTTGCTCTTCAGTACTCTTGAGAGGTCCCTCACAGCTGACTTTCCCAATGCAATTCATCTCTTGAGTTCCTGGCTGATAGTCCCAAGAGTGTTGACTGTGGAGCCAAGCAAACTAAAACTGTTAACTATCTCAATCTCTTCACCATCCATACTGATGCTGCTAATTGGCCCACAGGTGAGAATTTTTGTTTTCTTGATGTTGAGCTTTAATCCATATTGAAGGCTGCAGTCCTTGACCTTCTGCAGCAAGCACTTCAGGTCCTCCTCGGTTTCAGCAAGTAGGGTTGTGTCATCTGCATAAATCAGGTTGTTGATGACTCTTCCACCAATCCTGATACCACATTCCTCCATGTACAGCCCAGCAACCCAGATGATCTGTTCCACATACAGATTGAAAAGGTATGGAGACAGAATACATCCCTGCTGGTAACCCTTCCCAGTTTTGAACCATGCAGTGTCTCCTTGCTCTTCTCTGAAAACTGCCTCTTGGTCCAAGTACGGGTTTTGCATAAACACAATCAAATGTTCTGGGATTCCCATTCTTCTCAGAGTCAGCCATAGCTTGTGATCCACACAGTCAAAAGCCTTTGCATAGTCAATGAAGCACAGATAGATATTCCTCTGGTACTCTCTGCTTTCTGCCAAGATCCACCTAACATTAGCTATAATATCCCTAATACACACCTTCTTCTGAACACAGCCTGCACATCTGGCAATTCTCTGTTAATGTCGTTTTTATAATTTTCAGCAGAATCTTGCTCGCATGATAATATTTTCCACATTATTTTGGCTCCCTTTTTTGGGGGAAAGGGAACAAATATGGATCTCTTTCAATCAGTTGGCCAAGTAGCCAACTTCCAAATTTGATGGCATGAGGTGGTGAGCTAGTCCAGGGTTACATCTCTTCTTTGACACCCTTCAGTTGTCATTCCATCAATTCCTGGTGCATCATGTTTCACCAATGATTTGTGCAGCTTGAACTTCTTCCTTCAGCACCATTGGTTCTTTATTATATATGCCACTTCCTGAAATGTCTCATTGTTAACCAATTCTTTTTGGTACAGGGACTCTGTATTCTTTCTATCTTCTTTCCCCTTCCCCCAACATATGTCAGTGTATTCTTTATACCACATATTTTCTGCCATTTTCCCTAAAATGAGGGCTCAAACAATAATTGTTTAATATAATTAGTTTATTGGAATGCTTTTTTTGGTATTTTTTCTTTTTTGCCATTCGTGAATTCATTAATACTTTCCCATCTTCTTTTGATATTTCCCACTAAATCATACAGCATTCTGGCCAATTTGGTGCAATGAAGTAATCTGGGTTTATTGTGACACTGAATCTTGTGCTATTTGGGTTTTAAATGCCATAATGGAACAAATGTGCCATAGGTGTGCCAAACACCATAATGGCTACACATAGTGGGCAATGTTTGGTGCAGTTCCTGATTGACTCAAGATTGATTTAAGTTTGGAAGCAGGAATGGCATCCACTTCCTAAACCACATGCCTCTGGAAACTCTATGAACTTGGAGAAATGACAATAGTTCTAGAAAGGCTTCAGGAGAGATAGATAGATAGATAGATAGATAGATAGATAGATAGATAGATAGATAGATCCCTTGTGTGTGTGTGTGTATTCCTCCCTTGTCTGTTTGTATCTATCTGTCTCTATATCAATATCAATCATCTCTATCTTTCTCTCTCTCTCTATCTCTATATCATCATCTATCTCTATATCATCATCTATATCTATATCTATACCTATATCTATCTATACCTATATCTATCTATCTATCTATTTGTATTTAAAAGTCAGTTGGAGATATATATAATCTATATCTCCCTTTTATTTAAAAGTCAGTTGGGCCCGAGGGTCTAGTGCTATTTTGTTTTGGAGGAACATTCTTCTAAGTTGTACAGTGCTCCTCTGTTAATTTGGTGCACTGAAGTTATCTGGGTTTGCTGTGATACTGAACCTTGTGCCACTGAGGTTAAATGCCATAATGGCTGCCCATGTTGGACAGTGTTTGGTGGAACTTCCAGTTTAAGACAGGTTTTGAAGCAGGAGTGGCATCTACTTACTAAACCATGATAATTATAGAAAGGCTTCAGGCCTATTGTTCATAGGGTTGCTATGAGTCAAGCTTGACTTGATGGCAATAAATAACAACAAACACCATTCAGTATTTTTCCTAGAGAAAGAATCCATCAATACTGCAATTTAAGGCTTGTTGGCTTCATTCATCTATTCTTTCACCTTGACAAATACTGAGCATATTCTTCTCTTTTGGTTTTCCAACTCCATTTCTTTGCACAGTTTGTTATAATACTTTGTTTTTTATCATCCTGTCCTTTGAAATCGTCTGTTGAGCTCACTTCAGCATTTCCCCCTTTTGTTTTGGACTCTCTGAGTTCCAGTGTGAATTTCAGAGTCTCCTCTGACATAAATTTTGTTTTTTCTTTCTTTTCCATGTTTGCAATGGTGTTTTACTTTCTTCATGGATGATGTCCTTGATGTCACCCCATAACTCAATTGTTCTTTGGTCATTAGTGTTCAGTGCATCAAATCTATCTTTCAGGTGGTTTTGAAATTCATTTGGGATAGACTCAAAATAATATCTGACTTGCTTAGACTTGTTTTATGTTTCTTAACCTTCAATTTAAATTTGTATGTGAATAGTTGGTAATCTTTTGTACAGTCAGACCCAGCCTTGTTTTGACTGTTATTAACCTCCTTTACCATCTCTTTCCACAGATGTAGATAATCTTATTCCTATAAAGTCCATGCATATAGTGAGATTCATGTATATATTGGTGGTTTAAGTTTTTAAAAAAGTGTTCAAAATTCTATCATGCAATCTCTAGCTTAATTTTTATCACAAGGTCACGTTTTCCAATTACCATTCTTTGTTTCCTACATTTGTGTTCCAGTCACCAGTTATCAATGCATCTCAATTACATGTTTGATCAATTTCAAACTTCAAATGTTATAAGAAACCTCCAATTTCTACATCTCTGTAGTGGCTGGTGCATATGCTTGAATAATGGTAATATTAACTGGTCTACCTTTTATGCATATGGATAGTATCCTATCACTCACAGCGTTGTACTTCAGGAGAGATCTTGAAATGTTCTTTTTGATGATGAATGCAGCACCATTATCTTCCATCTGGAATTTCCTGCCTGATGATGTTGTTGTTAGGTACAGTTGAGTCAAATATGACTCATTGTGACCCTATGAACAACAGATCTGAAAATAGAGATCACATTACTATTGTTGTTAAATGTCATTGAGTTGTAGAAGACTCATTGTGACCATATGAATGAAAGACCTGAACACTTGTATAATTTTCATTTAACCAAGTTCATAGAGTTTCCGGAGGCAAGCTATTTTGGAAGTGGATGCCACTCCTGCTTCCAAGCTTGTTTTAATGGAGGAGCTCCACCAAACACTGTCTACCATGGCTAACCATTATCATATTAGACACATCAGTGTCACAGTGTTCAGCATCACAACAAACACGAGTTACCTCTGGCAGCAAATGAACAGACCAGTTCTATTCTACTTAGAAGAATGTTTGACCAAGAAACAATTAAAACCAGGCCTGAGGACTGCAGATTGAAATCACCCACTTTTGACTTGGTAGCATAACTTTCTATTTACCAGACCCACAGAGCTCTCTCTATGTTGTTGTTGTTAAGTGCTGTCAAGTTATAGATGACTCTTAGGGACCCTATGAATTTAAGACCTGAACACTTGTATAACTTTCATCATTTCTCCAAATTAGATCCAAGATAAACAATACCAGCCCATCTCTGCTCACCAATGCCTAGAAAATTGATCTTTGTGCATTCCATTTGACTTTTTTGCTAAATTCTTTCTATATTTCATGTTTCCATCACTAAGGGATTTTTACAGCTATTCCTCCTCCTTTTAAGTCTTGCCACATCAGCAAATGAAGGTCCTTCACTGGGTGAAAGCTTTACTCCGTCAATGTCATTGCTGTAGACACTAGTTTAAGAAGACAGCTCTTCCCCAGTCATATTTTGAGTACCTTTCAAGTTCAGGTGCTCATCTTCTGACCCCACATAAAGCAATATTCTCCTGTTTTCAGAAGGCTTTTTGGTATTTCAGAAGTGGATGGACAGTCTTGCTTCTTAATCTGAAAGCTCCTCTGAAACCTGTTCACATGGGTGACTCTGGTGGTATTTGAAATACTAGCTTCCAGCATCACAAGAACAAGCAAGCTACCACAATATGGCAAACTGACAGACAAGTAGTGACTAGCTCATATGCTAGGTCATATGGCAGTGCTTTTTATGTATGTATGTATTTATTTTAGTAATAGCTACATTGTTTTCCATAGTGTTTGAAAAATTTTGCCTTTCCACAAGTAATTGTCTGACAATTATTTTTGGAATAATTAATTGTTCTAAATAATTTGGAATAATTAAATAGAATAAATAATTGGTCTGACAAATCAACATGGAGGTGACTGTCTACAAGTAAGAACTTGTAGTTACAGGAAAAGTGGCTTTTTGTTCAGGGAGAGGGAAACAAATTGTATATTGCAGCATAAAAACATCAAACTCACTGCCATGGAGTTGATTCTGACTCATAACAACTCATACTCTATAGAACAGAGTAAAACTGCCCCATAGGGTTTCCAATGGCAAGAAGCTACACTGCAATCCTAAAGGCACACAGTTCAAGGCTACCAGCTGCTCCACAAGAGAAGTATGGGCAGTTTCCTCCCATGTAATTAACTGGCTCTGAAAACCCACTGGAGAGTCAGCTATAGGTCAGTTCTGACTCATTGGTACACAACAACAACAACAATCCTACTGGAAGGGAGCACTGGTGGCCTAGTGGCAAGACGCTGCACTATAATACCGAAGGCACTTAGTTTGATTCCAGCAGCACCTCTGCAGGAGAAGGATTAATTGCCTCTGAAAACTCGCCTGAGGGTACACAACCACAACAATCATCACAACCACAAATAATAACTAAAGGTTCCAATCGACCCATTCCAGTCAATATTTGTTATTTTTTTCCCTTTTATATCTTAGATATTCTAATAGAAATGAAGTAGTATCTCACTATGTTTTTAATTTGTATATCTCTAATGACTAGTGATGTTGAGTATTTTTCATGTGTTTGCTGGCCATTTGAGTGTTCTCTTTGGTGAAACTAAGTTTCTTTGTCCAGTTTATGATTGCATTATTTGTACTCAAGTTGTTGAGTTTCTTAAGGTGAATCTCTATCTCTATCTCTATATCTCTATATCTATCTGTTATTGGAGTGTTTTTTTTTTTAAATTTTTTATTGTAGTTTGAATGAGAATTTTAAAAGCAAATTAGAGATTTTTTCCCCAACTCTTCAGAAACCTTTTTTTAATGACATTGGCTACAATATCCCCAATGTCAGTGTGGATTCCATGTCTGTTTATCCTTCTTGTCTTTGGAGTTTTGCTTTTGGGCAAAAGCTGCCCTTTTGGGTCTTACATGGTTGAGTGTACTGAAGAGTACATTTCTCCCTGGTGTATTATTATTCACTTTATATGTCTCTCTATAATTTTATTCCAAGTTGATCCCCAGAGATGGATCCAGTTTTAGGCTACAGTGGCGCCTAACAGCTACAATTTTATGGTTTCCATCACTCTCTATTATGTCATTAAGTCTGGTATTTATTATTATTTCAATTTTTTTTTCTTGTTCTCTGTCTAAGTGATTTTACTGTGATCAGTGTCAGAGTAATTGTTAGTGGTAGCTAAGCACTCTATAGTTCTTCTGGTCTCAATCTAGTGGAGGCTGTGCTTTGTATAGCCCTTTAAATTGTTTCTTTGAAATTTTTATTTTTTTCACTCTTCTTCTTTTGTGGTGCTGGAGAAGAGTATTGAACATACCATAGACCACCAAAAGAATTAACAGACCTGTCCTGGAGAGGGTGAAACCAATCTGCTCTTTGGAGGCAAGGATTTTGAAACTGTTTCACATACTTTGGACATATAACCAGGAAAGTTACATGTATTTGGGGAAGGATATCATGCATGGTCAAGGGACAGCACAATAAAGGAAGACCCAATATGAGATAGATTGACATAATAATTGGAGTAATGAGGGTAAGTGTGTCACAGATAGTAAGACTGACTCAGGATAGAGCAGGGTTCAGAGCTATTGTGCAGAGGGTCACTGTGAGTCATAGTCGACTAGACGGCATATAGCAACAATAATAGCTGCATTTTAGATGGCAGCTTGTAAGCTTTTGAGACCCCATTCTCACCAAAAGTAAGATGTAAGACATGTCTTTGTGATTTTGAGACTGTGATTCTAAGTCTCTAAGATCAATGGCTCTTTCCCTCAACATGTTAGTTTATGGATAAGAAGTTTTCTGAGTTTTGATCCCTGCTTTATATTGTTTGTGTCATTCATGTATGCATTTCTTGCACAACTTGTCCAATATTTGATCATTAGTGTTTAGTGAATCAAATTTATTCTTGATATGGTCTCTAAATGAAGGGAGGTTGTGTTTTGGTTCTTTTAGACTTCTTTGAACTTTCTTCAGGTTTAGCTTAATCTTGAGGGTTAATTAATCTTGAGGATTAATTAATAGGAACAATTGATGAATTCTTCTAAAATCAGTCCCTGTCCTTGTTCTGACTGATGATATTGGACTTCTCCATCATTTGTTTCCACAGATGTGGTCTATTTGATTCCTATTTATTCCATCTTGTGAAGTCAACATGTGTAGTTTCTGTTTATATTGTTGAAAAATAGTATTTGTAATGAATAAGTAATTAACTGTACACAGTTCTATTATTAAATATTTGACATAATTTCTATCAACAAGTTTATATTTTTCAAATATCAATGTTTCTTCTTTATTTCCAACTTTTTTTATTCCAAACACCAATGACTATACATGCAGCTTTCCCCCCCTCTATATACACAGTTTGATTATCCATGTTAGGGTATAGACGTTTGTAGAAAACTTTAATTTCTTCATCTTTTTTTAAAAATTTCTTCATCTTTGACTGTAGTAGTCGGTGCATAAATTTTAATGATATTCATGTTTATAGTGACCTTTTGCTCTCTTTATAGTTAATATCCTTAATGTGATCCTACAACTCATATGGTCTTTGATCATTGGTGTTCAAGGCTTCAAACTTATTTTTCAAATTATTTTCAAATTCAGGTGGGATAGACTCAAGATCATATTTTTGTTCTCATGTACTTGTTTTAATTTTCTTCAGCTTGGATTTGAACTTGCACATGAACATATTCATGGTGTACTCCGTAGTGAGCCTGGTTTTGTCTGCTGGTATTGAACTTCGCAAACTGTTCCTTCTACAGATGTCAATCTGATTCCTATGCATTCCATCTGGTGAGATCCATAGGCAAAGTTGCCATTTGTGTTTTTTAAAAAAAGATATTTGTGGTGAATAAATCATTGAATAAAAAAAAATTCAATCATTCTATTTCCAGCCTCATTTCTGTCAAGTCTGTACTTTCCAACTACCCTTAATTGTTCATTGTTTCCAGTTTTTACTTTGTTGTTGTTTGTTGGTAAGTGCTATTGAGTTGTAGATGACTCATAGCGGCCTTATGAATGAAAGATCTGAACACTTGTTTATTGTTTCTCCAGGTTCATAGAATTTCTGGAGGCAAGCTATTTTGCAAGTGAATGCCATTCCTGTTTCCAAGCTCATTTTATTTGGAGAGCTCCACCAAACACTGTCCATCATAGGTAACCATTATCACATTTCACACATCACTGTCACAGTGTTTAGCATCACAGCAACCACGAGTTATCTCTGTACAGTTAGTTGACAGACCAGTGATATACCACTTAGAAGAATGTTTAACCAAAACCAACTAAAACCAGACCCGAGGGCTGGAGATTAAAATCGCACACCTTTGGCTTGGTAGCATAATCTTCTATTCACAGATAGCCAACAGAGTGCTCTCTATGACTCACAGTGATTCTATGAACAATAGATCTAATCCTTGCCTTATTCTAGCCATCCTTACAATCCAAGACATGGCCTAGCACCGTTACTAAACAATACCTGTAATTTTAATCTTCTTTAGTGTTTCCTAAATCACTCAATGTTTTGCCCATAAAATTCTTCAGATTTGCAAATTACAGCTTCAATTTTTTCCAGTTATTTCAGCTTGATAAATGCTATGTGTGAATAAGGGATTGATTAGACGTTGTAACTAATTGCATTAATGCCAATTAACATTGTTGTTGGTTGTTGTTAAATGCCATCGAGCCATAGGCAACTCATAGTGACCCTATGAACAAAAGATATGGACACTTGTATAAATTTCGTCCTTTATCCAGGTTCATAGGGTTTCCAGGGGCAAGCCATTTTGGAAGTGGATGCCACTCCTGCATCCAAGCTTGTTTTAATTGGGGAGCTCCACCAAACACTGTCCACCATGGGTAAAAATTCTTGCATTTGATGCATCAGTGTCACAGTGTTCAGCTCCACAGCAACCTCGAGTTACCTCTGTACAGCAAGTGGACAGACCAGGGCTATACGACCTAGAAGAATGTTTCACCAAAAGCAATTAAAGACAGGCCTGATGGCTGCAGATTAGCTTCACCCACCTTTGGCTTGGTAGCATCATTTTCTGTCCACTAGACCAACTGAGCTCTCTCTATGCTGTTGTAGTTAGGTGCAGTCGAGTTGTAGGCAACTCATAGTGACCCTCTGAATGAAAGACCTGGACACTTGTATAACTTTCGTCCTTTCTCCAGGTTCATAAAGTTTCCAGAGGCAAGCTATTTCAGAAGTGTATGCCATTCCTGCTTCCAAGAATTAACATTATAAAACAAAATTTCTATGAATTATTCAATGAAAAATTAATATTATTTGTAAACACTCACTCAAATGGTAAAAATCAAATACAGTGGAAAATGCTAAGTGTGTTCTTCTCTTTTAGTTTTCTGACTTTGTATATTCAGTTACAATACTCTACTTTGTTTTCTCCAGTCACCTGTTGCAAAATTCTGTTCAACTCTTCTATTTCATCATTTCTTTCTTTAATTTCTCTAAGTTTGAATCACATTTCAGAATCTCTACTGACATTTGTTTTTATCTATTTTTGTCTAAGGAAGGTGTGCTAACATTTTGTTGTTGTTCAGTTTAGTACAACTCATAGTGACCCTATGAACAACAGATCTGAACCTTGTCCTATCCTGTACCATGCTCACAATCTCTGACAAACTCAAATCTATTGCCTTAGCCACTGTGTCAGTCCACCTAGTAGAGAGTCTTCCTCTCCTTTGCCGTTCCTCCACCTTTCCAAGCATGATGCCCCTCTCCAAGGAATAATCTCTCCAAGCAAAATGTCCAAGTATGTGAAATGAAGCTTGATCATCTTTGCTTCTGAAGAGTACTCTGGGTGCACCTTCTCTCTGTTTGTTCTTGGCAATCCATGGGATCTTCAGCACTCCTCCAACCCCACTGTTAAAAGACATCAATTCTTCCTCTGTCATCATTAATTGTCCAGCTCTCAGAAGCATAGCAAGTAACTGGGAAAGCTATGGTCTGTATTGAGCACACCTTACTCCTGAAACTGACATCTCTGTTACTCACTAACTTGGAGCAGTCCCTAACTTCAGAGTTTCCCATCACCTGATCTCTTGAATGCTGGTACCAAGTGTATTGATTATGGATACAAGTAGGATAAAGTTGTTGACAGCCTCAATCTTTCTCACCTATCAGTAGTGAGGATTTTTGTTTTCTTGAGATGAAATGCAATCCATATTGAAAGCTGCAAGCACTTCAACTCCTCTCACTTTCAACAAGTAAGATTGTGTCATCTCTGTAATGTAAGTCATTGATGAGCTTTCGTCCTATCCTGGTGCCACATTTTTCTTCAATAGAGTCCAACTTCTCAAATAATTTGCTCAGAATACAAATTGAATAGGTATGGAGAAAGGATACAACCTGATTCACAGCTGTCTTAATTTTAAACTGTAAGGCTCAGTTCTATGAGGAGAAATGTGGCATCAGGATTGGAGGAAGATTCATCAATAATCTGCATTATGCAGATGACACAACCCTACTTGCTGAAACTGAGGAGGATCTAAAGCGCTTGCTGCAGAAGGTCAAGGACTGCAGCCTTCAATATGGATAAATAATATACACTGCATTGAAACAGATGAGGGAGAGAATTGTTTAAAAGGGATATATTATAGTTATTATTTGTATGACAAGAGTCCAGAATGAGATCTGCATAGTTAAGTCAACTGGAGGGAGGGGCTTATATAACAATGAATTTTTTTTCTTTGAAAAGAGAAAATTTAACTGGGGTGAGGGTGGGCAGGGAAGAAAATGTGCAACAATGAATAAGTGAAAATCCAGTGTATATTATTTATCCCCACTTTTCTTAGATTCCCCCCAAACTTGATGTCACTGCTGTTTTATAACAGTGACATTATACAGTGTTTGTCCCTTTGTGACTGAGATATTTCACTCAGCATAATGTCCTCCAGGGTCACCCAATTTGTATAATGTATCATGAGTTCCTTCTTTCTCAATGCTGCATAGTACTCCATTGTGCGAATATACCCCAACTTCTCTATCCATTTGTTTGTTGATGGGTACTTGGATTGTTTCCAATGCTTTGATATTTTGAACAAAGTATCAATAAACATAGATGTGCATATATCTGCGTAGGTGGCAGTTCTAGTTTCTTTAGGGTATATTCTGAGTAGTGGAATTGCTGGGTCAAATGGTATTTATATTTCCAACTTTTTGAGAAAGCACTATATTGTCTTCCATAGTGGTTGTACCATTTTACACTCCCACCATCAGTGAATAAGAGTTCCAGTTTCTCCAAAACCTGGCCAACATTTGTTGTTTGCTTCTATGTTGAATTTTGCTATTGTTACTGGGGTAATATGATATCACATAGTTGTTTTGATTTTCATCTCTCTTAGAGCTAAGAATTTTTAACATTTCTTCATGTATTTGTTTATCATATGAATGTCTTCTCTGGTGAATTGCCTGTTTATATCCTGTGTCCATTTTGCAACTGGGTTATTTACCTTTATCTTGTGGTGCTGGAGTATAGTCTATACATTCTAGATATAAATCCCTTATCAGACATGTCATTAATCAGATATTTTTTCCCATTCTGTGGCTTTCTTTGTACCCTGTTGGAGAAGTTTGGAAGTGCGTAGGGATTGGATTCTTAGAAGATTCCATTCATTTATTTTTTCATCTCCTGGTTACAGGCTTTTCAGGATGCTTGGAAGACTGTTCATGTTGTGGATTAGGGCTTTGTGAGTTTTTCCAAGCTTTTCTCTGATGAAGTATATAGTTCTTGGCTTTGGTACTAGGTCCTTGATGCACTCTGAGTTGGTTTTTGTGTATCTTGTGTATGTGGGTCTTGCTTGAGTTTTCTGCAGATAGCATTCCAATTTTGCCAACACTATTTGTTAAAAAGGCTCTTTCCCTCACTTGACTGATTTTATCTCCTTGTAAAAAATCTTTTGACCATAGATAGATTAGCTGATTTCTGGGTTCTCAGTTCCATTCCATTGATCTGTGTGTCTGTCTTTATACCAATACCACGTGGTCTTAACCACCACAGCAGTGTAATAGGAATTGAAATCAGGGAGTGAGATACCTCTTACCTTGTTTCTCTTTTTAAGGAGTGCTTTGCTTATTTGAACTCTCTTTCCATCCCAAATGAAATTAGAGATTGCCTTTTCTATCTCGTTGAAGAATGGAATTGGTATTTGTATTCGAATAGCATTGAACGTGTAGTTTGCCTTTGGTAGGATTGTCATTTTCACAATATTGAATATTCCTATCCAAAAGCATAGCATATTCTTCCATTTCTCCAGGTCTCTTTTTTTTTTCCTAAGTAGTGTTGGTATACCAATTGAAGTATTTCAGATAACAGATGTTGCCCTGGATGTGCTCGCCAAGTTGTGCCAAGAAATCTGGAGAACTTGGCCAACTGACTGGAAGAGATCTATATTTGTTCCCATTCCTAAGAAAGGTGACCCAGCTGAGTGTGGAAACTACAGAACAGTGTTATTGATTTCACATGCAAGCAAGATTCTACTGAAGATTATCCAAAAACGATTAGAACAGCACATCAGCAGAGAACT
>NW_006399833.1:6184374-6194737 GCF_000299155.1 Elephantulus edwardii
TGGCGCAGGACAGAGCAGGGTTTAGGGCTGTTGTGCATAGGGTCGCTATGAGTCGAAAACTACTCGACGGCACATAACAACAACAGTGTTTTGTAATTTACTTTGAATAAATCCTTTGTGTTTCTAGTTAGATTTACTCCCAAGTATTTAAACTTATGATTAACTATTGTGATGGACATTGTTTCTCTTAGCTCCAGTTCTGTATTGTCTTTGTTACTGTAGAGAAATCCAATTGATTTTTGTATGTTGACCTTGTATCGTGCTACTTCACTGAATTGATTGACTATCTCCAGTAGTTTTCTTGCTGAGTCTTTAGGTTTTTCCAAGTATACTATCATATCAACCACATAGAAAGATAATTTTACCTCCTCTTTGCCAATTTGGATACTTCTTTTATTTCCTTTTCTTGTCTTAACTCCTATCATTAAGACTTCCAATACAATATTGAATAGGCGAGGTTATAGTTAGCAGCTTTGCCTAGTTCCTGTTCTCAAAGAGGTTGCCTTTAATCTCTCTTCATTGAGAACAATGTTGGCTCTTGAGTTTGTTTATATACTTTTTACTATGTTGATAAAATTCCTCTCTATTCCTATTTTGTTGAGTCTTTCAGTCAGGAAAAGGTGTTGATTTTTGTCAAAGGCCTTTTCTGCATCAAATGGTAGGATAATGTGGTTCTTGTTCTTTGCTTTGTTAATATGAAGAATTACATTGATTGTTTTCCTTATGTTGAACCAACCTTGCATACCTGTTATGAATCCCAACTGGTCATGGTGAATTATTATTACTATTTTTAGGATTGTTGGATTCTATTGGTCAGTATTTTATTCAGGAATTTTGCATCCATGTTCATGAAAGATATAGGCCTATAGTTTTCTATTTTTAGGTATCTCCACCTGGCTTTGGTATCAAGGATAAGTTTGTTTCATAGAATGAATCTGGGAAAATTAAATCTTTTTCTATTTTCTGAAATAGTTTATGCAGAATTGATAACAATTCTCTGAATGTTTGATAAAATTCACTTGTAAAACCATCTGGTCCGGGTGGTCCAGGGCTTTTTTTTTTCTGGATCCTGTTTTATTACCTTTTTTATTTTTTTCTTTTGTAATGAATCTGTTCAGATGTTCAAATTTGGTTTGTGTCAGTTTAGGTAGGTTTTAATTTCTAAGTATTGGTCCCTTTCCTCTAGGTTTAATTACTTGTTTGAGTATAGTTTTATTTTGTTTTGTTTTTTAAATTTTATTTTATTTTTATTGTGTGTGTGTGTGTGTGTGTGTGTGTGTGTGTGTATGTGTGTGTACCATCAAATCAGATTTGACTGGTACAGGAGGAGATTGTTCCTCCTTCTCCAGCAAAGCATCTGGTGGATTTGAATTGCACACCTCTGAGATTGCAGTGTAGCTTCTTGCCACTAGGCCACCAGAGCTTGCCTTTTGGTTTTTGGTTTTGTTTTTTTTTATAATATTCCATTTTTAGCCATTTTACTTTAGTTAGTTCTATTGTGACATTGCCCGTTTCATCTTTTATTTGCATTATTTGTCTTTTCCTTTGTTAGTTTTGCTAGTGGTTTGTTGATTTTATTGACCTTTTTTGAAGAACCAACTTCTAGTTTTGTTTTTGGTTTCAATTGTTTTTCTGTTTTTTAGTTTATTTATTTCTGCCCTAATTTTTATTATTTCAGGGTTTTTTAAGTGGATATTGGGTTTTCTTGCTTTTTCTTTTCACTTTGTTGGAGATGTTGGATTAGAGAGTCAATGGTCATTTTTTCCCTACCATTTGATGTGTTTACTTATTGCTATAAATTGACCTCTGATTATGGTTTTGGCTGTTTCCCAGAGGTTTTGGCAAGTTGTATTTTCTTTGTCATTTGTTTCAAGTAACTTTTTAATTTCATTTTTTTAATTCTTCTAGTACCCACTCATGTTCAAGAAGGATGTTGTTCAGCTTCCAAATGTATGTTTTTTCTTCTTTATTGTCTTGTTATTAATTTTAAGTTTTAAAGAATTGTGGTATGAGAATATGCTTTGTATTATTTCTATGTTTTGTAAATTTATTGGTGCTTGCATTGGGACCTAAAATGTGATCTATTCTCACGAACAATCAGTGCATATTGGAGAAGGTATACTGTGATTTTTTTTCTACATTATCCTGTATATATTTATGAGATTGGGTTGGTTTATTTTGTGGTTTAATTCTTCAGCATTTTTACTGAGTTCCTTTCTCTTATTTCTATCTTTTCTTGAGAGTGTTGTATTGAAGTCTTCAACTACTGTAGTGGTGTTGTCTATTTCCTTTTTCAGTTTTGCTAATGTTTGTTTTATATATTTTGCAGCTCTATCATTTGACAGATAGATACTCATTATTGTTATGTCCTCTTGTTCTATTGACCCTTTAGCATTATGTAGTGACCTTCCTTGCCTTTGGGATAGTTTTTGTATTGAAATTTATTTTATCAGAGATTAATATTGCTACTCCTGCTTTTTTCTACTTGCCATTTGTTTGGCATATTTCCTTCCCCCCACCCTTTTGTTTTTAGTCTTTATCTTCACTTTTCTGGTGTGTCTCTTGTAGACAACATATTGATGGATTTTGTATTTTTTTGAATATAATCTGCTATTTTTTTTCTCTTCAGTGGTTCATTTAAACCATTCAAGTTCAGTGTGATTATTGAGAGGCATGGTTTTGTTGCTATCATTGTGTTGAGTTCTTTTTTGGTGTTGTTGCTAGTTAATTTAGTCCATCCTGCTTTCTGTGGCACCTCAGTAAGAAGGACGTCTCTCAGTGTTTCCTGCAACACTGGTCTTGTTTTTACAAAATTCCCTTAGTTTCTATTTTTCTGGGAATATTTTAATCTCTCCTTCATATTTGATGGACAATTTTGCTTGGTACAATACTCTTCATTGACAGTTGTGTTCTTTGAGTGTTCGAGATATATCATTCCACTGTCTTCTCGCTTGCATGGTTTCTGCTGAGAAATTGGCAATTAATCTTATATGTTCTCCCTTATAGGTTGTTGTTGTTATGTGCCATCAAGTCGTTTGCAACTCATAGCGACCCTATGCACAACAGTTCTAAACCCTGCTCTATCCTGTGCCAACCGCACTACCTCTGACACTCCCATCCTGATTACCTCAGTCACCGAATCAATCCATCTCATATAGGGTCTTCCCCTCCTGCGCTGTCTTCTATGTTTTTCCCTTGCGGTTTTCAGAGTTGTCTCCTTATCTTTGCTTATGGCAAATTTGGCTATGATATGCCTGGTGTTTTTCTTTTGGGTTCTATTCCATATGACATTAACTCAGCTTCTTGAATATATATTTTCTCATTCTTCGCTTTGCCTGCTAAGTTTTCTTCTAGTAATTCTTACATTACTTTTTTATTGCTTTTCTTTGCTTCTTCCTGTTCTGGAATTCCAATTATGTGCATGTTATTTCTCTTGATGGTGCCCATATTATTCTTAGGGTTTTTATTTTTTTCTTTTTCCTTCCTTTTTGATTCTGCTTTTTGTTCAGCAGATCAGTGGTGACAATTCTATCTCCTATTTCATTGGTTCTGTGTTCCATCTTTTCAAATCTGTTCATGTTGATGGCATCTGAAACATTTTCCCTCATATTTTGGATTGTGGTTTCGTTTGTCCAGAACCTCTAATGCCTCGTTTTTTTTTTTAATCTGTATTGTTTTGGATTGGGTTGTTAGGGGTTTTTTGGGGGGTTTTGTTTTTGTTTTTGTTTTTTTTAACACTCCTCCTGATTTTTGCTTCCAGTATCCAAGTTTGTCTTTCACCAATTGAAAATATTCAATCATTGTTCTTTTAAATTTTGTGTCATAAAGTTCCATTAGACTTTCTAGCTTCAGGAAATCCATTAATACTGCATCACTTTTGGGGGTTAACATCTTTCTCTGGGCTTGTGAGGGTGTTCAGTAGTCTGTTTCTTATGTGACATTTCTGTGGTAGAGTTTTTCATGCCTTTGGTGATAGCAGGTTCTTAATCTGATGTCACTGCTCCAGAAGAGCATGTGGCAGATACCCTGCCTGTGTTTCTCTCTGAACTTCTGACTCATGGGAAGATTTACTTCTGTTCTGATGAGAAAAGTCCTGTGAAACAGCCTTTTCTGTCAGAGGACTGTTGCATCTAGGCCAGTCAAAGATACTCAGGTCTAAAGGCAGTTAACTGACTGGATGTGAGGAGATGCAAGCAGAGCATGAAGATGTATGCAGGGCAGATACAGGCACAGATGCCCACAGGGTGGCCATGCATGCAGAGCAGGTGCATGAAGACACAAGTGGGGGGAGGCACACACACAGATGCATGCAGTGGGGGAGGTGTGTGCACATGCACAGACACATGGGAGGTGGTGTGTGTGTGTGTGTGTGTGTGTGTGTGTGTGTGTGTGTGTGTGGAGGGCCTGAATGGAAAAAACCAGGAAGTCTTAATTTTCCCTTGAGAACTGGGTCTGCTGCCTCACTTGAGCTTCAGCCATCTCATTTCCTTTTGGTTGAGCTTAAGGTGTCCCATGTGGTCCATCAAATAGCAGTGTACTCCACAAAGCACCTCACTCAAAATCCAGCTGTCCTGGTCACTCCTAGTGGGGTCACTTGCCCCAGCGGGGGTGCTGGTCCTGGCGAGGGCACTCTAGCATCACTCTCAACTCATTTCACTCTTTTTGGGAGGTGTTGTAAATTCAGTTTCTTCCTAGTTAATTGCCATCCATGGCCGATGATGACTCTGCTTGCTGTAGTTGTGCTACAATTCCAAAGGCACATGGTTCAAGGCTGATTAACTGTCTCTGAAAACCTACTAAATATTCAGCTATGAGTTCGTTCAGACTCTATGGCACACAACAACAACAACAACAGGTAAGAACAAATAGCATATGGTTTCAATTATATAAATTTCCAGCAAAGACAAAACTAATATATAATGAGGGAGCTCTGGTGACCTAGTAGTAAGGAACTCTGCTATAATCCCAAAGGCATGCAGCTCAAATCCACGAACCATGCTGCAGGAGAAAGTTGAACAATCTTCTCCTGTGTAGTTTAACTGCTTCTGAAGAAACACTAGAAAGCCAGTTATGGGTCTATTGCAATTCAATGGTACATGCAACAACAACAATGGGACATGAGGGAATTTTTGGAGTATTTGAAACTCTTCATCTTGATTGAGGTGATAGTTGTACAGCTGTATAAATCTGTCAAAATTTATTGACTATATATTTAAAATAAACACCTTTTATTTTGCATAAACCGTACCTCAATGATGTTTATTTTAAAGATAATGTGACAAAATGTCAAGTCAGTAAATATGACAGTTGAAATGGAAAAATTTCATAAAACACTCACAAGAAATAGTTTCGAATCAATACAAACTCATTAAGTATTCCTAACTCTATTAATTAACTATGGAAATTATCAAATAATATAATTACTATCACAAGAAAGCAAAATATTGCTGAAGATCATTTAAGAATGACAGAACAGTACATAGACAGAGAACTTCCAGAAGTTCAAACTAGATTTAGAAAAGCCCATGGCACCAGAGATATCTTTTCTGATGTCTGACGGATCCGGGCTGAAAGCAAAGAATGCCAGAATAATGTTTATTTATTCTTCATTAACTATGCAAAGGCATTTGATCGTGTGGATCATAAATTATGGCCAACACTGATAAAAATGGGAATCCCAGAATACTCAATTGTACTCATTTAAAACTTATACCTAGACCAAGAGACTGTTGTGCTAACAGAGCAAGAGAACGCTGCATGGCTTAAAATTAGGAAAGGTATGCATTACAACAGTATGCTTTTCTCCAAATTTATTCAGCCTATATGCTGAGAAGAAGCTGGACTCTATGAAGAAGAATGTGGCATCAGGATTGGAGGAAGACTTATTAATAACCTTCGTTATATGGGTGAAGACTTGAAGTACTTGCAGCAAGAGATCAAATGGATTCAGATTCAGATCAGATTCAATATGGATGCCATCATCATCATCATCATCGTTGTGACTGAGTTAGCACTGACCCATAGCTGACCCTCTGAAAAGTTTTCAGGCAGTTAATCACAAGAGAGGAGATTGCTCATCCTTTTACCATGGAGCAGCAGGTGGATTCAAAAAGCGTGCCTTCAGGAATTGCAACACAGGTTCTTGCCACTAGAGCTAGCAACATAAAAAAGAAAAAAAGAATCCTTACCACTGGACTTATAAGCAATATCATGATAGATGGAGAAAAGATTGAAACTGTCAGTGACTTCATCTTATTTGGATCCAAAATCAATACAGTTGGTACCAGCACTCAGGAAATCAGGCAACGTATTGCACTTGGAATAGTTGAAGTCAGGGACCTCTCCAAATTATCGAGGAGCAATGGGGTCAGTTTGAGGACTAAGGTATTCCTTATTCAGATAATGGTCTTTTTAATCACTTGCTTTGCTCTTGAGAGCTGGACAGTGAACATGGATGACAGAAGAATTGATGCAATGTTACTCAATTCCCCCCTGAAATAGTGTGAAAAAACACTTTCCAACTTGCTTCATGATCTCAGTATCATCATGATATTAAGATCTAAGATCTAGTGAGAATTACAGATTTTTAACTACCACCCACCAATAATGAGGCTACCGCTCCTCTGGTGAGAAGGAACTCCTCCCTGCTGGTTGAAAATTGAGGCCAAATAGAGAATGTAGAATTTAGCCTCCGGCTATCAGAGACAAGGCAATATTACCTTTCCCCTGGTGTGTTGTCACAGGAAGCTGGTTAGACAGAAGATTTAAATCATTCCAGAGTCTTATGTCCAAGTTTAAACTGAAATAACTTGTCATGTCAGGAACCAGGAAAACATCCATTTGAATGAGGAGGGGAATAAGGCAACTGAAGCACCCATCAAAATGTCAGAAACATTAGAATTTTCTACAAAGGATTTTAAAGTAGTGATCACAGGACACTTTAATAAGCAAAAGAGAAACATAGAAGGCCTCATGTTTCCAGATCTCAAAAGCTGTACAAATATAGTAGAGAAAACAGCCAGTACTGGTACAATTACAGACACATAGACCAATGGAAGAGAATTGAGAATCCAGACATAAATCTACCAATCGACAACTCATCTATGACAAAGAACCAAAATCTAGTAATTGGGCAAGAGATAGTTTTTGTTAACTAACTGTGCTAGCAAAATTGGATATCCACTCACAGAAAAGTGTAATAGGATCCATATTTTACATCATATACACACAGTACCATAAAATGGATGAAAGGCCACAAAAAGCCTAAAAGTATAAAAACAATGGAAAAAATAAGGACAAATTCATATATATATATCTCACAATTAGACTATCAAACACAACTAAAAGTGCACAAACAGTAGAAGAAAAACTAGAGAGCTGTATGATTGTTAGGTCCTGTTGAGTTGACTATGACTCATTAGCATCTGAACTCTGTCCTTAGCCTGTGCCTTCCTCATCATCTCTGACATACTTGACCCCCACTGGTTGAGGATCTTCCTCTCTTTTGCCAATCCTCCAGCTTTCCGCTATGTTGCATTCAGAGATACAAATCAAAACCACAATGAGATACCAACTCACAGCAGTAGCAGTGGCAAAGTTTAGCAGGGCAGTAAGTAATAAATGTTGAAGAGGATGTGGCAAGATAGGAACTCCTATACATTTTTGGTGGGATTGTAAAATGGTACAACCACTCTGGAAGGCTCTTTGACATTTCCTCAGAAAGCTGAAAATAGAGATTCCATATGACCCAGTGATTCCATTGCTTGGAATATACCCTGAGAGAATGAGAAGTGAGACATAGACAGAGACTTGTACACCAATGTTCATAACAGCGTTACTCACCCTTGCAAGAACATGGAAACAGCCCAAATATCCAACTACAAGCAAATGGATTGAGAAATTATTGTATATCCACATGATGGAATACAGCACAACACAACACACAGTAGCAATGATTTTGTAAATTATTACCTAACTTGGGAAGGACTGGAGACCATTATGCTAAGTGAACTAACTCAGTCCCATAAGGTGAACTAACTCAGTCCCATAAGGACAAATACTACAAGACCATTATTATAGAATGTATATGAGGATCCAAGGGGGAGAGTGTGGGAACAGAGGGTAGAAAATGTGTGTATGGGGGGAGTGTTAATCATAGGGTCACACAATAAGATGGGTGGAGGGAGAAGTGGGTAAAGGAAAAGTGAAACATTTGGTGTGAAAAACAATAAGTATGGTCTTTGTTAAGTAAATCAGTACAAAATAAAAATTTTATTTAAAAAATAAATGGAGAGAAAAAAATATCCAAGGTAATAACTCTATTCTATGTTGGTCTGATGATAATATATTCATTAAGAAAACCTAAATAAAAATTTCATTAAAAAGATAATTTAAAGCTTTTGAAAGAAAATACTCTTGCTTTAATTTTATATCCATAATTATAATAATAATTTTAATAACTTTCATTTTGTGAGAAACTTACAAAACTACTGGGTTATATGTTATTTAAATTAGGATGAATAAAACAAATCTTTGTGATATATCTCTCAAAATCAGAAAACATGACTTCTTCAAAAGCGAAACGAACACAGACTGAAAAGACAATTTTGCAGTGACACATTTGATGGAGTACTGATTTGAAAAATTTCTAGAAAATGGTGACAACTGAATGAGGAACAATTAAAAAAAGGGAAGAGAATATAAACAGACAAATCACTAAATAAGATAGCCCCACAAACATATAAAGAATTGTTCACAATCATTGGTCACTCCACCACCATCACATCAATACACATATACAGCAACTTGTTGTTTAAAGGTAGCGGCTGCAACTCAGAAATCCCATGGACAACAGACATGAACCTTACTGTATCTTGTGTCATCCTCACAATCTGTGCTGCCCTCAAGTCCATTGTAGTCATTGTGTCAATCTATCAATTTGAAGATTTTCCTCTCTTTCACTGACCTTTCCAAGCATGGTGAAAACATGCACCAAGTGTGTAAGGTGAAATTATACCATCCGTGTCTCTAAGGAGCACTCTGGTTGTTCTTATTCCAAGGTAGATTTGTTAGGATTTTGGCAGTCCATACTGCTAAAGGACAGTCAATACTCTTCCTCGATGCTAAAATTTGAAGGCATCAGTTATTTTTTTTTTCTTTCTCATTCACTGTCTAACTTTCAGATGCATAGGAAGAAATTGTTTGAGGGTTTGTTGTTTGTTTTTTCAAATGAGTTTTCATTCAATCACTCACATACATTTTATAACAGTAATTACAATTGATCGTATCATTAAATCCCCTCTGTATTTTGCCATTCCCTTCACCCTACCCCTTCATACACTAATCTCTATTGACCTAGTATTTTTTCTCTCCTTCCCCTATCCTCTTCACCCTTCCATTTGATCAGTTATGCATATCCTGTTCCACATCATTAATTCTCATTTATTCATTCCAGGTTGATGTTCCCTTCTCTAATATATTGGTGTTCATTATCTGTCCAGTCTATTTCTGCTCTCCCCATCCTCCACCCTACTTCCACAATCCTCTTAGAGGTCTTAGACATTATTTTCCCTTCTGTTACTGAGTTATTTAACTCAGCATAATATCCTCTTGACTCATTCATGTTTCACAAGTGTGTAGTGTTTCATGAGTTTTTACTGGTTTTTTAAAAGCTACTTAGTATGCCATTGGGTAAATGTATCACAGTTGCTGTATCTATTTGTCTGCTGATGGACACCTGGGGTGCCTCCATTTCCTTGCTATTGTGAATAATGCTGCAATTAACATAGGTGTACATGTATCTGTTCATGTCTCAACTCTAAGTTTGATAGGGTATATTCCCAGTTGTGGAACAAATTGTATTTTTATTTTTACCTTTTTTGAGAAAATGCCAGAATTCCTTAGTGGTTGCATCATTTTACATTCCCACCAGCATTGCCTAAGAGTACCATTGTCTCCCCCTACATTTTCCCAAAATTTGTAATTTCTGTCCTGTTAATGAGATGATATCTCATTCTTTTAATCTGCATCTCTCTAATAGTCAGTGATTTTGAACATTTTTTTATGTGTTTTATGTGATTTTGAACATTTTTTAAATGCATTTATCCTCTTGGGTGTAGACTCTTTTCATATCTTTTGTCCATTTTTAATGGGGCCATTTTTTTCCTGTTGAGGTACAGTGGTATTCTATAATTCTTAGTTATGAATTCTTTGTCAGATATGTTATTGCCAAATATTTTTTCCTATTCTGTGGGTTTTCTTCTCACCTATTGGAAAAGTTTTTTTAAATCCACACAGATTTTTTATTTTTAGAATAATCCATTCATCTATTTTATTCTTTCCTGGTTGTAGATTTCCCCTCCCC
>NW_006399833.1:6194882-6243481 GCF_000299155.1 Elephantulus edwardii
CCCCCGCATCCCTCCCACCGCCCCAAGTACACTCCACTATGCAACCTTAATTGTGGACTCTTGTGATAACCATAATACCCTATCACACTTTGCTTTTAAATAACATAGCATGGACTGCAAAGAAAACAAATATGTCTATTTTTGGAAAAGGTGAAACTTTGGTTTTTCCTTGAAGGCTAGGATATTGAAACTTTGTCTCACATACTTTGGGCACATAGCCAGGATTAGTCCTTGAAGAAGGACATCATGCTTTGAAGAGTGGAGGGATAGTGCAGGATAGGAAGACCCTGGACGGGATGGATAGATACAGTAGCTCAATAGGGGCTCGGAATCATCGAGACTGGCTCAGGACAGGGCAGAGTTCAGAACTGCTGTCCATAGGGTCATTACGGATCACAGGCAACTAACTCAATGGCACATAACAACAACAACAGCAACAACAACTGGGGTGAAATGGTGTCTCATTGTTGTTTCAATTTATCTCTCTCTGATTACCAGAGATTTTGAATATTTCTCTCTTAGTCATTTTTATTTTAATAATTTTAGTGAACATTTACAGAGAATTTGGATTTCCATTCATTCATTGCTGCACTTCTCTCCCTGCCCAGCCCTCCCCTCTCCCCCCCAGTTAACTCCTCTCTTTGAAAAGTAAAAGAAAAACTCCCTCCCTGGTACACAATCTCCCTGCACCACTCCCACTGCCCCAAGTACATTTTACTATGCAACCTTAATTGTAGACTCTTGTGATAACCATCATACCCTATCATACATCACTTTTAAATTATTCTCTTCCTCATCTGTTTCAGTGCAGTATACACCATTTATCCAGTTTTTCTCAGTCTTACTCCAACCCTGATATCAGTCCCATTTTACAGCAGTGACATCATGCAGTATTTGCCCTTTTACAACTGAGATATTTCACTCAGCATAATGTCCTCCAAGCTCACCCATTTTGAATAATATTTCATGAGTTCCTTGTTTTTCAAAACAGCATAGTATTCCATTGTGTGAATATACCACAGCTTCTCTATCCATTTGTTTGTTGATAGGCACCTGGGTTATTTCCAACTCCTTGTGCTATTGCAAACAAAGCCGTGATAAACATGGGTGTGCATTGTTTTCATTTTTTACTCTGATGATATTTATAGTTGATTTTTTGTTTTTTTGTTTAAGCCTATGTGCCTGATTTGCCTGGAGTTGTTTTTGTGTGACATGTTGATCTTTTTCAGTTTTTTGCACATAAATGTCCAGTTTTGATAAAACCATTTGTTAAAGGGACTTGCATTTCTTTACTTAAAGAATTTCATCCCTTAGTCAAGTAACAGTTGACTTTATGTTATGGTTGTTGTTATGTATTGTTGAGTAAGATCCATTCAGAGCTGACTGTGAATTTTCAGAGGCAGTAAATTGCAAAGGAGAAACTTTTCCATTTTCCTCCTCAGGGAGAAACTGGTGGATTTGAACCATCTGTCTTTATGTTGAAGCCCAAGTCTTTACCCCTAAGACATCAGAACTAATTGTAGGTTGTTGTTATTATTGTAGGTAGGTACTGTCAAGTACAACACATAGTGAGTGACTCTGTGAATAACGAGTCTGAACCCTGTCCTATACTATGCCATCCTTATTATCTCTGACCTACTTGAGCCCCTTACTGCATGTTGCTATATCAGTCTATCTAATGAAGGGTCATTCTCTCTTTCACTGAATCTTCACTTTTCCAAAAATGATGTCCCTTTTCAAGGAATAATCCCTGTTAAAAATATGCTCAAAGTATGTGACACAAAGCTTCATATAATGCTTGCTTCTAAAGAACACACTGGTTGCAATTCCTTCAAGATATACCTGTTTGTTCTTTTTGTTGCCCGTGGGATATTCAGTACTCTCCTCCAACACTGCAACTCAGAGGCATCAGTCCTTCTGTCATCCTTCTTCATTGCCCAGATCTCAGATGCATGCACAGCAGCTGATAGAAAATACCATGGTCAGAAGCAGGCGCAGCTTGGTATTTAAACAGATGTCATTGCTCTTCAGGACTTAAGAGAAGCCCCTGATGGTAGATTTTCCCAGTGAAATATGTGTCATGCTCTCCTAATTGCTGGTACCATATGTGTTGATTGTGGATCCAAATAAGGTGAAATTATTGCCAATTTCAATCTTTTCTCCATATATCATGACTTGGACCAGGAGGCAGTTGTCAGAACAGAGCAAGGGAATACTACATGGTTCAAAATTGTGAAGGGCGTTTGCCAGGGATGGGTCCTATCTCCATACTATTTCAACCTGTATGCAGAACAGATTATCCGGGAGGCTGAGCTCTATGAGGAGAAATGTGGGGTCAAGATTGGTGGAAGATCTATCAACAATCTGAGTTTTGCAGATGACACAACCCTGCTTGCTGAAACTGAGGAGGACCTGAAGCACCTGCTGCAGAGGGTCAAGGACTGCAGCCTCCAATATGGATTGAGGCTCAATGTCAAGAAGACAAAGATCCTTACCACTGGGCCAATTGGCAGCATCAGGATGGATGGTGAAGAGATTGAGATTGTTCACAGCTTTAGTCTGCTTGGCTCCATAGTCAACACTCTTGGCACCGATAGCCAGGAAATTAAAAGGTATATTGCCATTGGAAAGTCTGCTATTAGGGACCTCTCCAAAGTACTGAAGAGCAATGATATTTCTCTGGAGACTAAGGTGTGCCTGATACAGGCCATGGTCTTTGCAATCACTTGTTATGCATCAGAGAGTTGGACAACGACCAAGGAGGATAGAAGGAGAATTGATGCCTTTGAGCTGTGGTGCTGGAAAAGAGTATTGAGAGTATCATGGACTGCTAGGAAAACAGATTCATCCTGGAAAGGGTTAAACTGGGCGGCTCCCTGGAGGCAAGGATTCTGAGGCTCCATCTAACATACTTTGGACATGTTGTAAGAAGAGACTGGTCCTTGGAGAAGGACATCATGCTTCGGAAGGTGAAGGGACAGCGCAGGAGGGAAGGCCCTCTATGAGGTGGATTGATTCAGTGACTGGGGTAATCGGGATGGGAGTGTCAGAGACAGTGCGATTGGCACAGGACAGAGTTTAGGGCTGTTGTACGTAGGGTAATTATGAATTGCAAGCGACTCGACAGCACATAACAACAACAACAACATCATGATGGTGTCTGTTGGTCCAGTGATGGTGATGGGTTGATTTCTGTACCCTTGATTGTATTCCATTGATCTATATGTCTGTTGCTGTACCAGTATCATGCTATTTTGTCTCTTTACACTCGTTCTAGAATAATGGATTCATACAGAATTTGTCTTTATGAGAGTGAGTTAGTTCACATAGCCTAATGTTCTGCAGTTCCTCCCAAGTTAGGTAGTAATTTACAAATCACTGCTCCTGAATGCCGCACACTGTTCCATTGTTGACTGTATCATAATTTCTCAGTCCATTCATTCATTCCATTATGGTTGGCCATTTAGGCTGTTTCCGTGTACTTTATTTTTATGTGCCATCGAGTCACCTGCAACTCATATCAACCCTATGTACAACAGCCCTAAACCCTGCTCTATCCCTTGCCAATCTTAATGTCTCCGACATGCCTATTCCCAACAATCTCAATCTTTCATCACCCATTATGATGCTGCCGATTAACCCAAGTGGTGTGAATCTGTTTCCTTGATGTTGAGTTTCAATCCATATTGAAGGCTGAAGTCCTTGACCTTCTGCTGCAAGCTCTTCAGGTCCTCCTCAGTTTCAGCGAGTAGGGTTGTGTCATCTGCATAACACAGATTGTTGATGAATCTCCCTCCAGTCCCGATGCCACACTTCTCCTCATAGAGCCCAGCCTCCTGGATAAACAGTTCTGCATATAGATTGAAAAGATTTGTAGATAGGACATATCCTTGATGCATACCCTTTCCAATTTTGAACCATGCAGTGTTCCCTTGCTCTGTTCTGATGACTGCCTCCTGGTCCAAGTATAAGTTTTGCATAAGCACAATCAAGTGTTCTGGTATTCCCATTCTTCTCAGAGTTAGCCACAGTTTGTTGTGATCCATACAGTCCAATGCCTTTGCATAGTCAATGAAACACAGACAGACATTCCTCTGGTACTCTCTGCTTTCAGCCAAGATCCATCTGACATTAGCTATAATATCCCTAGTGCCACAGCCTCTTCTAAATCCAGTCTGCACTTCAGGCAGATGTCTGTTGATGTGCTATTTCAGTCATTTTTGGATAATCTTCAGCCAAATCTTGCTAGCATGTGATATCAATGATATTGTTCTGTAATTTCCACACTCTGTCCGATCGCCTATCTTTGGAATGGGAACAAATATAGATCTCTTCCAGTCACTAGGCCAGGTGGTTGTCCTCCAGATTTCTTGGCACAATTTGGCAAGCACATCCAGGGTAGCATCTGTTTGTTAAAATATGTCCATTGATATGCATCAACATCTGGGGCCAATTCTTTCAGAGCAGCTTGAAATTCCTCCTTCATCACCACAGGCTCATACGTTGTTTCATGAAATTCTTCTGTGTCCACCAATTCCTTTTGGGACAATGACTCTGTATACTCTTTCCATCTTCTTTTAATTCTTCCTGGATCATTTAATATTCTACTCAAAGCATCCTTAAATATTGTAACTTGAGATTTGAATTTGTTCTTCAATTCCTTCAGCATAAGAAATGCTGAGTGAGTTCAGCCCATTTGATTTTCTGACTCCGGCTCTTTGCTCATTTCATTGTAATACTTTACTTTGTCTTCCCGTGCTGCCCTCTGGTATCTTCTGTTCAACTCCATAATATCTTGCTTTCTTCCCTTTGCTTTGGCTTCTCAGCACTCCAGTGTGATATTTAGAGTTTCTTCTGACATCCATCTTGGTCTTTTCTTCTTCCTGTGTCTTTGTAATGACCTTTTGCACTCTTCCTGAATGATGCTTTTGATATCCTCCCACAGCTCATCCAGTCCTCGCTCATTGATGTTCTAGGCCTCAAACTTGTTCCTGAGATGGTTTTGAAATTCAAGTGGTATAGACTCAAGGTCAAATTTTGGTTCCTGTGGACTTGGTTTAATTTTCTTCAGCTTGAACTTGCATATGAGGAATTGGTGGTCTGTTCCACAATCAGCACCTGGCCTAGTTTTCACAGCTGATATTGGGCTTCTTCAGTGATTCTTCCCACAGATGTAAGCGATCTGATTCCTTATGCATAGCATCAGGTGAAATCCATGTGTATAGCCTGCATTTGTGTTTCTTATAAAATGTATTTGCAATGAATAAGTTGTTGATTTTGCAAAATTCTATCATTTTATCTCCAGCTTCATTTCTGTTGCCAAGTCCATGTTTTCCAACTACTGATCCTTCTCCATTCCCAACTTTTTCATTCCAGGCACTCATTATTATTAATGCACCTTGATTGCACGTTTGATCAATCCCTGACTGCAAAAGCTGGTAGAAATATTCTATTTCCTCCTCTTTGCTCTGGTTTTTGATGCATATATTCAAATGATTGTGGTATTCACTGGACTTCTTTGTATGAATATGGATATTATCCTGTCATTCACAACATTGTATTTAGAGACAGATCTAGAAATTACTTTTTTAACTGTGAAAGCAATCCACTTGTTCCTCATCTTTTCATCTCCAGCCTAGTAGATTGCATGATTCTCTGACTCAAAATGTCCCATGCCAGTCCATCTCATTTCACCAACACCTAATATGTCAATATTTATGCATTCCATTTCCTTTTTAACAATATCTAATTTTCCTACATTCATGGTTCTTACATTCCATGTTCCAATCATGAGTGACTGCTTATTGATGTAGGATCCTGTAATTTTCATTATGAGACCCTTATCTGAGATGACCTTGCCAAATGTTTGTTCCCAGTCAGTAGGATATCTTTTCACCCTGTTGGGAAAAGTTTTATTTTGTTTTTAATGGCTTGTAACTTTATTTTTTAGTTGTATTTACCTAAAAGAGGTACAGAAATACCCACTATAAACTGCCAAATACTAGGAGTTGAATTAATAAGTGGAAAAAGTTTTTGATGAGCGCAGAGATTTAATCTTTAGAAGGTCTCATTCATTAATTTTGCCCTGAAGAGGATTGTGCATTTCTGGCTATATTTGGCATTCTCTTTATAACATAGACTAGGCCTTCTAAACTTGATCCCAGTTTGTCTTTTATGAACTTTATGATTTTGAGCTTAACTTCCAGGTCTCTGGTCCACCTTGAGTTGATTTTTGTGTATGGTGTAAGATGTGGATCCTGTTTCAGCTTTCTGCAGATAGTAGTCCAGTTTTGCCAGCACAGTTTTTTGAAGAGGTTGTCATTTCCCCATTTGACAGGGTTTACTTGCTCATCAAATATCAGCTGATCATAAATAGATGTGTCTATATCTGGGTTCTCACTTCTGTTTCACTGCTTTACGTGCCTGTCATGGTACCCAAAACTTGCTGTTTTGGTTACTACTGCTGTATAGTAGGTTTTACAGTAGATTTTGAGGTCAGGAAGTGCTATGCCTCCTACTTAATTTTCCTTTTTCATGAGTACTTTGCTTATTTGGAGTCTTGTTCCTCTCCAAATAATCTTGACACTTTCCTTTTTGATCTTCTTGAAAAAGGAATTTGGTATCTGTGTTGGGATTGCATTGAACATGTTGATTGATTTTGGTAGGATTGTCATTTTCACAATATTGAATCTTCCTATCCATGAACAGGGATAATTTTTCCATTTGTTTAGGTCTTCTATTGTGTCTCACAAAAAGGATCTGTAGTTTTCTTTCTCTAAGTTTTTTATGTCTCTAGTTAGGTTCACTCCCAAGTCTCTCATACTGAAGAGCAACGGTGTCTCTCTGGAGTCTAAGGTGCGTCTGATACAGGCCAGGGTCTTCGCAATCACTTGTTATGCATCAGAGAGTTGGACAATGACCAAGGAGGATAGAAGGAGAATTGATGCCTTTGAGCTGTGGTGCTGGCTAGGAAAACAAACAGATTTGTCCTGGAAAGGGTTAAACCGGGTGGCTCCTTGGAGGCAAGGATTCTGAGGCTCCGTCTAACATACTTTGGACATGTGAGGAAAGACCGGTCCTTGGAGAAGGACATCATGCTTGGGAGGGTGGAGGGACAGCGCAGGAGGGGAAGGCCCTCTATAAGGTGGATAGATTCAGTGACTGGGATAATCGGGATGGGAGTGTCAGAGACAGTGCGATTGGCACAGGACAGAGCAGAGTTTAGGGCTGTTGTACATAGGTTCACTATGAGTCGCAAGCGACTTAACGGCACATAACAACAATAACAACAACATTGTAAATGGTATTATTGCATTCTTGGTTTTCTTCTCTGCATTATCATTCTTACTGTAGAGAAATCCCACTAATTTTAGGGTAATGACCTTCTATCCTGCCACTCTACTAAATTGATCTACTAGCTCTAACAGGTTTTTTTGTGGTGTTTTTTTTTTTCTTTTTGTCCTTGGGGTTTTGAGTACACTATCATATCATATGCATAGAGTGATAGTTTAATCATCTCTGTGCCAATTGGTATGCCTATTATTTCCTTCTTTTGTCATATTGCCCTAGCAAGTACTTTCAATACACTATTGAACAGCGGTGGCGGCAGTAAACATCCTTGTCTGGACCCTGTTTGTAAGGAAAATACTTTTATTCTTTCTCCATTGAGAATGATATTGACTCTTGGTTTTGAATATATACTTTTCACTATATTGTGGAAATTCCCTTCCATTCCAATTTTACTGAATGTCTTTTTCAGGAAAGGGTGTTGGATTTTGTCAAATGCCTTTTCTGCATCAATTGCTAGGATCATAAGGTTCTTGTTATTTGTTTTGTTAATGTGGTGAATTACATTGATTTTTTCCCCCTTATATTGAACCATCCTTGCATACCTGTTATGAATCCCACTTGGTCACGGTAAATTATTTTTTTAATATGCTTTTGGATTCTATTGGCTAGGATTTTGTTAACAATTTTTGCATCTATGTTCATAAAATATATTGGTCTGTAGTTTTCTTTCTTGGTAATATCTTTTCCTGGTTTTCGTGTGAGGGTTATGTTTGCTTCATAGAATGTCTCTGGGAGTGCTCCTCCTTTTTCCTATATTTAGAAAAACTTAAGTAGAATGGATGATAAATCTTCTCTGAATGTTTGGTAGAATTCAGTTGTGAATCCATCTAGTCCAGGACTTTTTTTGTGGAGGAGTCTTTTTATAACCTACTAAATTTCTTCTTTTATGATGGGTCTGTTCAAGCATTTTACATCTGACTGTGTCATCTGTGTAGGGCATGAGTTTCAAGGAATTTGTCCATTTCCTCTAAGTTTTCAAATTTTTCTAAGTATATTGTTGTTGTTATATGCCATCAAGTTACCTGTGACTCATAGCTACCGTAAGTACAACAGCCCTAAACCCTGCTCTATCCTGTGTCAATCTCACTATCTCCAACACACCTACCCCACTTACCCCAGTCACTGAATCAATCTACCTCATAGAGGGTCTTCCTTTCCTGCACTGTCCCTCCACACTTCCAGCATGACTTCCTTCTCCAAGGACTGGTCCCTCCTTGCAACATGTTTGAAGTATGTCAGATGAAGATTCATAACCCTTACCTCCAAGAAGCAGCCTGGTTTAACCCTCTCCAGGATGAGCCTGTTCATTTTCTTAGCAGTCCATGGTATATTCAATACTCTTCTTTAACACCACAGCTCAAAGGAATCAATTCTCTTTCTACCTTCTCTAGCTATTGTCCAACTCTCTGATGCATAGCAAGTGATTGCAAAGACCTGTATCAGGTGCACCTTAGTCTCTAGACTGACATCTTTGCTCTTCAATACTTTGGAGAGGTCTCTAACAGCAAATTTCCCATCACAATATGTCTTTTAATATCCTGGCTGCTGCTGCTAAGAGTTGACTTTGGAGGCAAGCAAACTGAAGCTGTGAACAATCTCAATCTCTTCACCATCCATCCTGATGCTGCCAATTGGCCCAGTAGTGAGAATCTTTTTCTTCTTGATATTGAGCCTCAATCCATATTGACAGCTGCAGTTCTTGACCTTGTGCAGCAAGTGCTTCAGGTCCTCCTCAGTTTCAGCAAGCAAGGTTGTGTCATCTGCATAACGCAGATTGTTGAGGAATCTTCCTCCAAACCTGATGCCACACTTCTCCTCATAGAGCCCAGCCTCCCGGATAATCTGTTTTGCATATAGGTTGTAAAGCTATGAAGATAGGACACATCCCTGGCATACAGTCTTCTCAATTTTGAACCATGCAGTGTTTCCTTGCTCTGTTCTGACCACTGCCTCTTGGTCCAAGTATAGATTTTGCATTAGCATAATCAAGTGTTCTGGGATTCTCATTCTTCTCAGAGGCAACTACAGTTTGTTGTGATCCACACAGTCAAACGTCTTTGCATAATCAGTGAAACACAGATAGACATTCCTGTGGTACTTCCTGCTTTCAACCAAGAGCCAACTAACATTGGCTACAATATCCCTAGTACCACAACACCTTCTAAACCCAGCCTGCACTTCTGGCAGTTCTCTGCTGATGTGCTGTTCCACTCATACAGTTTTTATAATATTCCAATATTATAGATTTAATTTTCTCTGGTTCTGTTGTGATGTCACCTCTATAATTCCTTATTCGAGTTGTCTTCTACTTTTTTCTTTTAGTTTTGTCAATGGTTTGACAATTTTACTGATCCTTTCAAAAAACCAGTTTATGGTCTTATTGATGGCTTTAATTGCTTATCTGTTATCTATCTTGTTGATTTCAGCTCTTTTCCTTATCATTTCCTTTCTTCTAGATACTGTGGGGTTATATTGTTGTTCTTTGTCTATTTGATGAAGGTGTTGAGTTTGATAATTTATGTTACTTCTTTCTTAGTTTTTTATGTGTTTGCCTATTGCTATGAATTGCCCCCTCAGGACTGCCCTAGTTGCATCCCAGAAGTTTTGGTATGTTATATTTTCATTATCATTTATTTTGAGAACATTTTTCTTTCATTCTTTATTTCTTTAATAAACCAATTGTGTTCCTGCAGGGTGTTATTTAGCTTTCACATTGATGGCTTTCTAAACTTTATCCTCTTGTGGTTAACGTCAAATTTTATGGCATTGTTGTTGAGGCTAGCTTTGTGCCCTAATATGTGATAATTCTCAAGAATGTACCATGTGCACTTGACAAGAAAGTGAACTGAGTTTTAATTGGATGCAGTGCTCAGAATACACTCACAAGTTTGAGTTGGCTGACTGTGTAGTTTAAGTCTTCTGCATTTTTGTTAATTTTCTTTTGAGTTGATCTATCCTTTGGCCAGAGTGGAGTGTTAATCTCCTACTACTATAGCGGTGCTACCTATTTTTTTTTTCTTTAGTTCTGTTACTAGTAGTTTTATGTATGTAGCATGTCTATAATTTGGTGTTGACCAATATTATGTCTTCTTGTATTACGGAGCCTTTAGCCATTATAAACTGCCCTTCCTTATCTTTTATGGTGATTTTCATTATGAAGTCTATTTTATCAGAGATTAGTATTGCCACTCCTCTTTTGTGAATGCCATTTGCTTGGTATATATTTTCCAGCCTTTGATTTTGTGTCCATCTTTCTCTTAATTTATTAGATGTGTCTCTTTTTTTTTAAAGAAAATAATTTTTTAATGTTATAATGCAGAAAAGGTGACCAAAATCAGACTGGAAACTAACAAATTATGATATGTAAAACACTTAGCACAATGTCTAGCATGTGTCAACTACTGAGGAAATTATATTTGTTCACTCAATAGGCATTTATTCTTGGACTCATTCATAGCCAGTTGTAAAGATGATGCAGGATCAGACAGAATTGTATTATATTCTATGGTACATGGGGTTGTTATGAGTCAGAGCCAATTCTATGGCACCTGACAATAATACTATAAACCAGGTACTGTGCTTGGCACTGGGAACATGGCAGTGGCCATGATAGGTACAATTACTGTTTATTCGACAAGAGGACTTTAAATACATGATTGCATGAATAACTGGTCAATCTGAACTTGGTAGGTGCCAAGGCTCTGGAGGACAATAAAACTGTGCACAGGTAGATAGATAGTAATAAATTTGGAGGACATAGCATCTTTAAAAACAGATCAGGGTTTAGGTCCAGAGATGAGAACCTCAGGCCAGAGGCAACATCTGGCTGTTGGTATGTTGTTAGTATGTATGTTGGTGGCAGTGTTATGCACTGTTGAGTAAGAAATTACTCATAAGTAACCCTCCAGCAGGTTTTTAGAGGCAGTAAATCACATAGGAAGAGATTGCCCATTTTTTTCTCCCATGAAGCAGCTGGTGCAATATACTTTGAGTTGGCAGTACAGCTTCTTACCACTAAGCCACCATAGCTCCCTTGGTTGTTGTTACAGGTACAGATAAAGATTCAGAACTTCTTGGAATGGTGTCCACTCAGTGCTCAACCAGTACCCTGGGAAAACATGCCTCAAATCCCAGATGATCTCTGGGTAGAGTACAGAGCAAAGATCAAGAGAATGACAGAGAGAGGTGGGAGAGCCCAGAGTGAGCCAGGAAGCTGGGACAGCTGAGGCAGAGATGATATATGGGCACAACTTGAGCATGAATACAATGTCTACACCCAGCAGAAACCCACTTGGGGATTTTGGAGACACAGAGGATGTTGATGATAGTGACAGGAAGAGATAGAGGTGGTAGAGTCACTGAGAGGTTAGAGAAAGGAAGTGACAATCCACAGGAAAAGGTGAAAGGGCCCAGAAATATACTTGGGACAAGTATGAAAAGGATAGGGCTGTGATGGCAAAGGTGACCAGGGAGACAAGTACAAGCATTGACAATCAAGTTGACAGAAGAAATGAAAATAAGGCTAGCTTAGGGTGGAATCAGTTGATGAAAATTATAAGGTTGGTTCAGATGAGAATAGTCTTACACATGGAACTGTTGCTATATGGAAGAGGTGCAAGTAGGTTGAGAAGAATTGGGTGTCGTGACAGCATGCTTAAAAAAAGAGATACCAACTATGATACAGGAGTAACAGTAAGTGTGACTAATTAGTGACAGGGTCAGATATGAGTGGTGAATGTCAAGGTGACTGAGACATAACGGGAAGTGTGGGTGGTAATGATATCTATGCTCGTAGTAAATTAGAGACACCTATCCCTTGGGTCAATATTAGAATTGTTTTCTAGATCACAGGTCCCATGACTCAGTAGTAGGTTTCAGTCATACCCAGATACAATCTCCAAGTGCAGCCACAGCCAGAGGATCTGGCTCAGTACCTATCCTGGCTGTGCTCAGACCCATTGAGGGACCCAGGCACAGAACCTTAGTGTCATCTCTGCCCTCTCCCTACAGAGTTCACAGTCACACAAATCCTAGTTCTCCGGAGAACCTCTAAGCCTCCCTTTCCTTGGAGAAGGCAGCTTCTGCCCACCGGTTCCACCAGGCTTCTTTCACAGTTGATACCATTAGAAGTTTCTGGGCCATGTGATACTTTCTCATAATGCCTTTCTGGGAGGAAAGTGAAAGAAAGGGAGGTTCCTTTTTGTTGTCTTGGTGGTCTATAGTATGTTCAAGATTCTTCTCCAACACCACAACTCAAAGGCATTGATTTTTCTTCTATCATCCTTATTCTTGTTAAGCTCTCTGATGCATAGCAAACAACTGTGAAGAACATAGCCCTGCAATTAGCTTCTTGAGGAACTAAGTCAGGATGGCAGTGAGATCTTTGGAAGGACTTCCCCATAGGAGGCTATGAAGCAGGATGTCAGTGAGATCCTTGGAAGGGAAGAACTTCCCTGTAGAAGAGGAGACATGAAAGGCCATGGGGTGTTCAAGATCCTCCTTTCTAAGGAACTCTGATTTTCTGGGGAAGAACTAGTGTGAGAAAGGGACTCTGCCTTTTATCTCCTCTCCCCAGTGATCCCACAGAAAGCCATTTCTTTGGTTGGCAACACAATGTCCTACCCACTAGGTGGAGGAAGTGCAGCCAGGATGCTCCTTAAAGGCAAGGATGATAAAACTTTGTCTCACATACTTTAAGCATGTTGTGAGGAGAAGCAATCATTGGAAGAAGACATCCTGCTGGGAATGTTGAAGGATCCAGATGTGTCTCTTTTATACAACATATTGATAGGCTTGGGTTTTTATCCATTCTGTTCCTCTTTGTCTCTTTATTGATGCATTAAGTCCATTCACATTAAGTGTGATTATTGGCAGGCCAGGTTTCATCATTGCCATTTTGCTGTATCTCTTTTTTGTTGTTGTTTCTTGTCACTGTTGTCCATCCACTTTCCTTCGGTGTCTCTGTGTGAAGGATTTCCCTTAAACGTTTTTGTAGATTTGTCTTGCTTTCACAAATTCCTTAAATCCTTTCTTTTTTTGTAAAGGATGTGATTTCTTCTTCATATTTAATGGAGAGCTTTACTGGGTACAGGATTCTGGGTTGACAATTGTTTTCTTTGAACTGTCTATATATGCCCTCCCATTTTCTTCTTGCTCGCATGGTTTCTGCTGAAAAGTCCAGATTTAATCTTATTGCTTTTCCTTTGTAGGTGACTCTTTGTTTTTTCTCATGCAGCTTTCTGTATTCTATCCTCATCTTTTATTTTTGAGAATCTGATTATCATATATCTTGATGTTTTCCTTTTTTGGGTCTAGTCTATATGGTGTTCACTGAGCTTTCTGAATGTGGATTTTCTTGTTCTTCATAATACCTCAGAAGTTTTCTTCTAGTAACTCTTCCACAATTTTCTCAGCGATTTCCCTATCTCTCATATAGTCTGAAATTCCAATCATACATATGTTATTCCTTTAGATGTCATCCCAAATGATTATAATATTTTGTCAATTTTCTTTATGTGTCATCTCTGATTTTTCTTCTCGTATGTTTCTGTTGAGGTTCTTGGCTTCCAGCTCACTGACTATCTACTCTATCTCTTCTGTTCTACTTTTTTGTTCTTCAAGTGCATTGGATACTTTTGCCACTTTAGTCTTAATGTTCTAGATTGCATTTTCATATCTTTCTTTTATTTCTAGTACTGTGTTGGCAGTACCCTCTCTATCTTGTGATAATTTTTTTAAAGTTCTGATACCTCTTTATCTATAGTTTAAATTCTTTCTTCCTTTTTTTTGCATTTTCTTCTGTATTTGTGCAAGTTCCTCCTCATGAATATATTTCTTCTGGCTTCATATCTCTAGATAATTTGCTTTCTTAGGGGTTTCCATTGTTTCTTCCATCATATGCACTTCCTTCCATAGCTATTCAAATAACTTATTATCAGTATATTTTTTTCTGGTTCTCTACCTCTAGGGTATTCACTTTATTTGTGGCTTCCATTGTTTCTTTCATCATTTATACTTTCATTCATAGTTCTTCAAATGTCTCCGTATCAATATATATCATTTGCCTTCTTGACTCTGGGTTATTCAAGAGGTCTGAAATATTGTCTGCTTTTTTTGGGGGAAGGCTTAATTTGTTTTTTCACAGTGGTTGAAGCTTCCTGCTGCTTCACTATGTGAAGTTTTTCTTAATACACGTTAGGCTATTTCTATTGTGTCAGTTGCCAGGTTAAAATGTTCAGTCTATGGGGTGAGCTGCTCAATATACTGTAAGTCCTTTCTGGGAAAATTTGCCTTTCCTAAAGTCCTTGAGGTTCTCTCTATTCTGCACTGCATGCCTGTAGGAATCTAGCCTAAATGCGGTCTCCTGACACTAACTCTATAAGCCCCTTCCATGTATGAAGTGTTTGAGTTGTATGAGACCAGGTGCTCTATTTTAAGCAGTTTCTCATGCACCTTTTCTCCTGGAGCGTAATGTCTCTGCAGTGGCACGAGATTAGAGATCAAGGGTGTCCTCTCAAATAGCTTGCATGCAGGGGGAGTCTCAAGTTAGCCCCCCCTCTTTTACAGAGAGCTACAAAAATTCTTTCCTCTGCTTGAAGTTCTGTGTACTGAAGTCTCTTGTCCTGTTTGGTCCCTGGGATGACCCCACTTCTGTGGAGGCAAGGACTTCCAGATGCAGGACCTGTGACCCCAGGGATGCCTCAGTCCCATCTTCCCACAAGCAATAGAGAGTGCTCACTCTTGGCACAGAGCTTCACCTCGTCTCACCTTTTCTCCTGCAGCTTAGTGTCCTCCTTTGTCTCTGGTGTGACGAGAGAACAGGACCACTAGCTCAGGCAGCTAATATGAAGATGCTCTCAGGTCACAGAGAGCTAAGAATTTTCTGTTTGTTGGAAATGTTTTAGTAAATATTTGGTTTTATCTCTTTCTTATTTTTTTATGTGTTTGCTTATTGCTGTGAGATGACCTCTAAGTACTGTCTTTGCTCTGTTTTCATTGTTATTTGTTTCAAGAAACTTTTTTTACTACACTTTTTATTTGTCCTATAACACCGTAGCGATCAAACAAGGTGATTTTTAGCTTCCACATAGATGTGGGCTTTTATCTCCTTTATTCTCTTATTGCTTATTTCTCCTTTCATAGCATTTTGGTGTGAGATGTTTGGTAGTATTTGAATGCTTTTGAAATTGTCAAGGCTTGAATTGTGTGCTAATTAATACATGATCAATTCCGGAGAATGTATTTTGTGCACGGGAGAAGGATGCAAATTGCATTTTTGTGGGGTGTTGTTGTTGGGTGCTATCAAGTTGAGTACGACTAATAGTGACCCTAAGAATAACAGATTTGAACCCTGTCCTATGCCATTCTCACACTTCCTGACACTTTAGAGCCCATTGCATCAGTGACTGCATCAATCCACCTGGTTGAGGGTCTTCCTCTCCTTTGCTGACCCTCTGCCTTTCAAACATCATGTCCTTCTCCAAGGAATAGCCCTTCCTAGCAACATGCCTGAAGTATGTGAGGTGAAACTGCATTATCTTTGCCTCCAAAGGACACTCTGGATGCACCCTCATCAAAGCATATTTTTTGTTTGTTCTTTTGGCAGTCCATGAGATGTTCTTCTCCAACATCACAGCTCAAAGGCATCAATTCTTCTTCTGTCATCCTTATTCACTGTCCAACTCTCAGATGCATGGCCTGAATCAGGTGCACCCTAGTCCTCAGACTGACATCATTTCTCCTCAATAATTTGAAGAAGTCCCTAACTACAAACGTCCTACAATATGTCTTCTGATTTCCTGACTGCTGATACCATGGGTGTTGTTAATTAAGGGTCCAAGCAAGATGAAATTTTTGATAGTTTAAATCTTTTCTCCATCTACTAGGATGTTGACTATCAGTCCAGTAGTAAGAATCTTTATTTTCTTGACACTGAAATGTAATAATCGATATTGAAGGCTGCATTCTTTTATTTTCTGCAACGAGTGCTTGAAAACTTCCTCACTTTCAACAAGCAATTTGTGTTATCTGCATAACTCACTTTATTGATGATTCTTCTTCTGATCCTGATGCCACATTCCTCTTCATAGTGTCCAGCTTCTCTAATAATTTGCTTAATCAGCATACAGATTGAATAGTTACATAGAAAGAATACAACCTTGAAACTCTCCCTTCTTAATTTTAAACCATGCAGTGTTCCCTTGTTATGTTCACACAACAGCCTTCTGGTCTAGGTATAGGTTTCACATGAATGAGCACAATTAAGTGCTCTGGGTTCCCATGCTTAGCAATAACTTGCCATGATCCACACAGTCAAATGCCTTTGAGTAGTCAATAAAGCATAAACATACATTCTTTTTCATTTTTCTCTCTTTTCTTTCTATTTTAAATACTGGTTTACTTACAAAGTTAGTATACATCGTTTTTCACACTGGATCTTTCCCCTTTCCTTTACCCACCCCTTCCTCCACCTAAATTTGTGATCCAATGATTAAGCCCTCCCTCTCCACACTCCCCCATCCTCATCCCTTGGTTAAGTGAACTAACTCAGTCTCATAAAGACAAATACTGTATAAGAACATTACTGTAGAATGAGTGTGAGGATCCAAGAAAGGGAGGCAGCAGCAGAAGGACAAATAGACATTCTTCTGGTATTCTTTACTTTCAGCTAGGATCCATCTGGAATCAGCAATGATATCCTTGGTACTATGGCCTCTTCTAAGTCCTGCTTGGATTTTTGTCAGTGCCCTATCTTTGTATTGTTCTATCCATTTTTGAATGATCTTCAGCAGTATTTTGCTTGCATGTGATATCAATAATATTATTTTATAATTTCCACATTCAGTTGGATCACCTTTCTTGGGAATGGGAACAGATATAGTCATCTTCTAATCCACTGGCCAGACAACTCTCCTCCAAATTTCCTGGCATAGACTGGTGAGTACATCCAGGGTTGAATATGTTAATTTAAACAAGTCAAGTTGTATCCCATCAATTCCTGGGGCCTTATTTTTTTGCCAATGCTTTCAATACACCTTCCACTTCCTCCTTTCTTACCATTGGTTCCTGCTCATATGGTACTTCCTTGAATTTTTCATTGTAAGTTAGTTCTTTTTTGGTACAATAACTATGTATATTCCCTCTATCTGCTTTTTATGCTTCCTGGCTCATTTACTATATTACCCCATTTCATCTTTCGATATTGCAACTAGAGGCTTAAATTTGTTTTTCAGTTTTCTCAGCTTGAGAAATGCAGAGTGAGTTCTTCTCTTTTTATTCTCCAATTCCAGTTCTCTGCACTTTCCTTTAGACTTTGCTTTGTCTTCTTGAGCTGACCTTTGAAATCTTCTGTCTTCTGTTCAACTCTTACTTTGGAAGGTTTTCCCTGTGTTTTGGGTTCTTGCCACTCTAGTGTAATTTTAAGAGTCTCTCCTGACATCAATTTCGTTGTTGGTTTTCTTTTTCCCTTTCTCCTCTGTTCATTGAAAAATAATGATCAAATTTTGTATTTTGGGTGACATATTCATTGCAAATTGTTGTTGTTGATTGTCATCTTGTCATCGAGTTGAGCACAACTCATAATGACCCTATGAACAAAAGGCCTGAAGCCTTTCTATAACTATTGTCATTTATCAAAGTTCATTGTTTCTAGAGGCATGTTGCTTAGGAAGTAAATACCACTCCTTATTGCAAATAACTCTTTAAAGAAATCACAAATGGAGGCTTTACACATAAACTTAACCTGATGGGCTGCATAGGGATCAGATTGACTACATATGTCGAAAGAATCTTTGGAGAAGCCCAATATCAGCAGTCAAAACTAGACCAGGGGTGGACTGTGGGTCAGACCATCAAGTCCTCATGTGCAAGTTCAAACCGAGACTGAAGAAAATTAAAACAAGTCCACAAGAACCAACATATGATCTTGAATCTATTCCATCCAGATTTCAAAATCATCTTAGGTTTGAAGCATTGAACACCAATGATCAAAGACCAGAAGAGCTGTGAGATGATATCAAGGATATAATTTTTGAAGAGAACAAAAGGTTATTATAAAGATAGAAGATGAAGGGGGGAAAAGCCCAAAATTGCCTTTAAGTGTATATGGAATGTACTAGGAATAATGCCTGCTGTATATTATGGCTGTAAGTAGTCTATAAATTTTAGCTCCTAGTGTTATTTTTCAGTTACTAGGTGAATCTGATGATCTAAGTAAGTTACATGAAGTGCCGCAATAAGGCTCCATAGTGTAATTAGTATCCAGAAAGACATGAAATTGACTTCATCCAAATGCCAACCATCTGACTCTTCACTTTTGCCCAGTTTAGGGGAGATTACAGTGCTCAGGCCTTTTGTTCATAGGGTTGATATGAATCATCTACAACTCGACGGAAGCTAACAACAACAGAGGGAGATTGAGTGGCTTTATCTTTGGGACTGATATAAATCACCTAGAAAGTTTAATTGTCCTTCTTCCTCTTTATAAATATACACTGAAGCTCTCTCTGGGGTGATAATTTCAATGCAATGTTTTGGTGAAAGAAAAGATTTCCTGATAGATGAACCTGAGTATGAAGAGTTAACCTTCAAACACAGTACCTTTATAGCTTCTATGGCTGAAAGATGAGAATAAACAAGAGATGGTAATGATGCATCAATAGAAATATACAGGAGTTACAAAATAACTGAAAGGAGATTAAACCAGAAGGAAAGAATTTGTCTGAGATTCTCAATGGTAACATGTGATTGGCAGAGGTGAAAGATGGACTAAGATAAAGTGAAATAATTAAAACTGGCCATCTCTCATCAGCAAATAGTTGATGAAGATGGGTCTATATCTTGGTCAGATTTGTACACTAGTAAAATTATGCACAGGTAACTAGACTATCTGTTGTTGCTATGTCCTGTGAATCAGACTCATGGCTGACCCTCAGTGGGTTTTCAGAGGCAATAAATTGCACAGGAAGATATTGTGCATCTTTCTCCCATAATGTCTAGAGAAAATAAACTTGATATCTGGCATAACATATATAACATATCAATAATTGAACTCATTCACTTTATGAATGATATTTTAGTAAAATTAATGTTAAAATGGAATCCAGGACTTGATACAGTTTTGTAGCATTTATCATAATTAAAAAATGCATCTTACCATTTAATGGGGAAAAGTAATGGAAGGAAATTGGACTACTAACTAAATTTGCCAGACAATTGAGACATGTGCTTTATTGCCCATGATGTTGATAGTTTTAGTGGGTTCTACAAATGTAGATTTTTAGTTACAACTGCCAAAATAAAAATCACATAGGAATGAATTTATTTTGAAAATATTTTATCTTCTCCAAGTAGTCCATTTGTTCATTGCAAAATTCAACGTGGGTTATGGTAGGCAGAATGTTCATGTTAACTCCCTGAAATAGTGGTATCATGCTTGTTGGTGTTGGGTGCTGTCAAGTTGTCTTTCCAACTCATTTTAGAAGTAAATTGCTAAGTCTTTATCTTGCGGAGTGACTGGGTGAGCTGGAACAGCCAACCTTTTCGTTATCAGCCTGATACTGTTTTGCTGTCACTTTTCCTTTCATAGGAGATTCTGAAGAACTCTCAAGGGCTTTTGTATCTTCTGTTTTAAGTGGTTGCCTTCTGTCATGGCTTGCTTGAGATGTGAAATAATACTTCCCCACAAAATATCTGGAGAAGATTGGGTTTAGACTATAAAAGAAAATGCCCTGCCCTGCAAATGATTTCAAATCCATTTTCTGTTTCCTTTGGATGTCAAAAGACACTTATTTTCCTTTGATAAAGATAAGACTGACGAGAAAAAGAACACATGATGCTCCAGAGGCTTCTTCTCTATTTTCCCTGAACTCTATCTGCTTCTAACTCTTAAGGTAGATTATCTTCTCTTTTGTGAAACTCTTCTCTTGGTTTCCAGGATACTGTACACTGCACTACTTATGCCTTGCCGCTCACAGCAGCTTCCCCTGCCTCTTTTCTCATCTGCTTTGCTGCATCTCTTTAATAATCTCACTTCCCAAAATGTGTGCTTTGGTACAGTCTTTGGAACTCTGGTTTTCTCTGCATATATACCCGCTCACACTTCTTCAGATGCCATCAAAACATATGTAACTGTAAATTCTGCAGGCTCCACTGTTTCTCTAAGCTCAGTTCTTTCATCTGTAGCTCCCTGGTAGGTGTTCCCCCTTTGTTGTTTCATCTAAATGCAGTATCTTGAAATAAATCCACTACCTTTGGTTTCTTCTTGCCCAAAGTGGCTTTGCTTTGGACCTAATTATTACTACTTTGCTAATTGTGAAATCTCATCACTTTTCTTGACTTTTCCCTATCAGCTTTCTACACAATCCGTTGCCATATCCCAAGTAATGTCCCTTTACAATTATTTTCCATACCATGTTGTTGTTTTGTAGCGTTGTCTATAACATGACAGATTGGAATTTTGTCATATCTTGTGCTGTTCTCATGATTTTGGGTATGTTTCAGCCCATGGTTATAACGGTTACAGTCACTGTGTCAATCCACATTGTTGGGGGTCTTAAACATCATAGCTACCTTTTACTCCCATTGTCACCACTATAGTTGTCCTTACTATTTCACATCTTGCTATTTGTGCTACTCACTCTCCACTTTATTCACTCTGAATTATTTAATCAGAAGTCTAAGGTTCTAAGGTGTATCTGTCATCTTAGTATCCCATTCAAGTTATATCATTAAATGCCTAAATAGATATTGTCTTTCCATTGAAGAACTAACATGTTGTTTTAGCATTTAGTGCTCATAGTAACATAGCATTAGCATTCATACTTGAGTGTTTCTTGCATTTTTGGAATTTAATTCAATTTATCCACCTTCAGATCTCTTATGCTATTGTTATCATGCTTTAATTCTATATCATTAATCCTAAAAGATATTATTGTACCACAAATTAACTTTGGTTTTATCATATGCTTATCCTTATTTGTGGTTCCTAATTTCTTTCTCCTGAACTCGATCTGGTGGCATAACCCATAGCATGTTGTGGGGCTAACTCAAAAAGCAGCACCTCTCTGATAGCTCAAATTCACCAGTGGCTCCATGAAAGAAAGACAGGCAATCAGCCTATGAAAATCCTCCAGAGGGTCAGCGATGAGTTTATTTTGATTCAATGTCAGCGAGTAGAGTTTTAAGATACTTCATATTTCCTTTAATTATCTTTCAGATTTTTCTCATAGAGATCTTAGTTTTTGTTTTAAAAATATTTTTTTGTTACCTAGGTGCACCTGATCCATGTCATGGTCTTTGCAATCACTTTTTATGCATCAGAGAGCTGCACAATGACTAGGGATGATAGAAGGAGAATTGATGCCTCTGAGCTGTGGTTCTGGAGAAGAGTACGGGATATTCCATGGACTGCTATGAAAACAAGCAGGTTTGTCCTGGAAAGGGTGAAGCCGGGGTGCTCCTTGGAGGCAAGGATTCTGAAGTTTTGTCTGACATACTTTGGGCATGTTGCAAGGAGCGACCAGTCCCTGGAGAGAGACGTCACCGTTGGGAGGGTGGAGGGAGGGACAGAGCAGGAGAGGAAGTCCCTCGATGAGATGGATTGATTCAGTGACTGGGGTACTGGGAGTAGGTGTGTCAGAGATGATGAGATTGGCACAGGATATGGCAGAGTTTTAGGGCTGTTGTACATAGGGTCGCTATGAGTTGCAGGCGACTCAATGGCATGTAACAACAACAACAACAACATATTTCTAGGTAGACAGTTAACTTTAAGCTAATTGATGTTATCACTTGCTATTTTCTGACTTTCTTTGTGGCGTTTATTTGACAAATAATCTGCCATTTTTCACTTAGGATGCTTTAAGACTGGCTCTTTATCTTGGTTTTATTGTGATATTTTCATTGAGACTTGTTGATATTTCTTGGGATTTTTAATCTTTTTCTCTTTTGTTTATTTATTGTTGCACATTTTCTCCTCTTCTTGCCTACCCCTACCCCAGCTCACCCTGCAATGTTCCCTCTTGTTCCAGATTGTTCTCATACATACCATGCATAATCATATATTTCTCTCAGACAGTCCTTCTCCTCATCTGGTCTAATGCAATGTTCATTATCTATCCATTCTTTCCCTATTTCCTCCCCACTCCCACCCCCATTTCTGTCCTATTTCATATCAGCAGTGTTATGCAGTATTTATCCTTTTATGACTGAGATATTTCACTTATCATAATGTCCTCAATTCTCTTTCTTGGGATTTTTTTAATCTGCGGTTTTTTTTCTTTACTAATTTAGGAGGATTGCTAACCATTATCATCACATCATTACCTCTATCCCATTTTTAATCTTATCAATTTTTGGGTTTCAACTTAACAAATATAAAGTATTACCACTGTGTTTTCTGTGTGTCTTATTCTTGCTTCTCTTGGAGAACGTGCAACCAGGGCACTGCTTAGAGGTAAGGATAGTAAAGCTCCGTCTCACATGCTTTGAGTATGTTGTCAGGAGGGGCCAGTCCTTGGAAAAAGACTTCCTATACTGGGAAGAGTAGAGGGTCGAGGGGCGGAAAAGATGACCCTCAATAAGATGGATTGACATAATGGCTGAAATATATAATAATGTCATTGAACATGGTCAAGATTGTAAGGATGGTGTAACATAGGGCAGTTTCAATCTCTTGTTCCTAAGGTTGCTACAAGTTGTAGTTGATGTGACAGTATCTAATGGTATATTTCATTGTTTTTCTCTGTGTACTATAATCTGGATACCTATTTTTTCTTATTTTGAGCGTTTCAACTTATTTTCAACTTTGTCTCATCTGACACTAGAACTTCCCAATGATCTAACTTATTTAATCTTTCACTTCTAGATTTTGCATTTGTTTCTTTTTCGTATTTGTCATATCACTTGTCACAGGGTCATGTTCCGTCTACTTATATATTTCTTTGTTGTTGTGTACCATTGAATCAGATCTGACTTGCACAGGAGGAGATTGCCTCTCCTTCTCTAGGGAAGCATCTGGTGGATTCAAATCATGTGCCTTTGGGATTGCAGTACAGCTTCTTGACACTAGGTCACCAGAGCTCCCTTCCCTTATATATTTCTTATAGCGTAATAAACATAATCTGTGGCTGATAAATCCAAATCTTAAGCATTTAGGGTCTTTTTCTGCTGATTCATCCATCTGATGCATTGTTTTCATATGTGCCTACCAGGAGGAAGACCATTGTATGTTAATAATTGTTAATAAGAATAAGTCAACATCTAGGATTCAAATAAGAATAAGTCAACATCTAGGATTCACACCCAGAGAATATTCTGTTTGCTTTACCAGACACCAGAAAACATTACCAACTTAAAGACATAATAATTTACATTGATGCTGTGAATTTCTTGACATTTCAAGACTTTCTTAAACCACTCATGAACTGAGTTTCAAGGCTGTGGAAGGATAAACCCAGTCCTCTTTACCCTGAGGGTGTAGACTTTTGGAGCCTCAGTTTATTGACAAGAGGTTTTAGTAAAAAATCTCTGCTTTGAGAAGACACTGTGGTTTGACTATTGCTCCCCTCACCCTGTGAAGTTGGCAAAACCAGTACTAAATTTCACAGCTATTTTTTTCAAGATTGTCAAAATTCCTCCAGGCAAAAGCAGCTTTTCCAATAGTGTTACTTCTCTGGGATATTACTTTTGTCTAATTTTTTTAAAGAATAATTCTTATCCAGTTGACATTTTAATACCTTTCAAATGATTTTTAAATGCTACATCCTCACTTACTGGGAATTCTCAGTAGAAATTACAGAGAACAGAAGAGGTGTCTCTGCTTTTCCTTTTGTAACCCTAACCCTCACCCTGACTCTACTGAAGCCAAACTACACACAACCTAATAGCACATTTCCCACTATTAGTCCTGTCTTATACTACACCATATGCTCAACTTCACTCCATTTGCTTTTTTATTGGTATGTGTATAAATATCCATGTACACTGTGTTTCATTCATGTACATAATGGGGGTTTGGGGGTGTTTTTATGCTTTCCTTCATTGACATTAGGTTTCATACAGTCATTCCCGTACTCTGTGTTTTATAAAATGAATCACCATTGGAATCTGCCTACCATTACCATGTCTTTTAAGATCCCTGCTGGACCTTACCCATTTCCTTTACTCCTTCCCTCCACCCACCAAATTGTGCCACACTGTGCTTTCCCCCCTATCCATCCTCACCTCTCTGCTTTCACCACTTCCCCTCTTGGGCCCCATACACATTTGCTTTTCCATTTAAACCTCTCGTTTCTCTGTCATGTGTCTATTGTGATCTTGTTTGATTCATACTCACCCTCTCTATTCAGTAATTTCTGAAGCTGTAGGAACTGAAGAACAAATTTAAACCTCAAGTTACAATACTGAACCATTCTATGGGCAAAATCTTGTATGATCCAGGAAGCGTCAAAAGAAGAGGGAAGGAATACATGGAGTCACTGTACCAAAAAGAATTAGCTGACACAGAACCATTTTTTTAAAGTAGCATATGCTTAAGAATCAATGGTAATGAAGGGAAAAGTTCAGGTTGTTCTGAAGGACTTGACAAAAAAAAATCAGGCCTCAAGAATTGATAGAATACCAATTGATATTGTTCAACAAACAGATGCTGCTCTGGAGGTGCTCACCAGGTTGTGCCAAGAAAGAAACCTGTGGCTGGAAAAATCTACCTAGCCAATTGACTGGAAGGAATCCATATTCATTCCTAGTCCTAATGAAAGTGATCCAACAGAAGTGGAAATTATCAAATAATATAACTCATGTCACATGCAAGAAAAGTCTTGCTGAAGATTCTAAAGAAATGACTAGAACAGTAACAGAACAGCAAGAAATACAAGCTGGGTTTAGATAAGGCCGTGGCAGTTGGAATATCACTGCTGATGTCAGGTGGATCTTGGATGAAAGCAGAACACTAGAAGTATGTATCTTTGTGTTTTATTGAATATGCAAAGGCATTTGACTGTGTGGATCACAATAAATTGTGGCCAACTTGAGAAGAATGGGAACCGGAATCCCAGAACATTTGATAGTGATCATGGGAAACCTATACCTAGACCAAAAAGCTGTTGTCTGAACAGAGCAAGAGAAACACTGCATGGTTCAAAATAAAGAAAAGAGTGTGTCAAGGAAATATCCTTTCTCCATAACTTTTCAACCTATGTGTGGACCAGATCATTCAAGAGGCTGGACTTCATGAAGAAGTGAAAGATTCATCAACAACCTGTGTTATGCAGATGACACAACCCTGCTCATTTAAACTGAGGAATTTGCTGGAGAAGATCAAGGATTATAACCTTCAATATGGATTACATCTAAACATCAGGAAACAAAGGTGCTCACCACCAGGCCCTCAAGCACCAGCATGGTAGATGAAAGGAAGATTGAAGTAGTTAAGGATTTTATCTTGCTCAAGTTCACAGTTAATACTTTTGGCACCAGTAGTGAAAATATCAAAACACAAGCATATTGGGGAAATCAACTGTTAAAGATTTCTCCAGGGTGTTAAAGAGCAACAATGTCAGTCTAGAGACTAATGTGTGCCTGATCCAGGCCATGATCTTCTCAATTACTTGCTATGCATCTGGGACTTGGACCATGACTAAGTATGACAGAAGAAGAATCAATGCCTTTGAGTTGTGGTTCAGGAGAAGAATAGTAAACATACCGTGGACTGCCAAGAGAACAAACAGGTCTATCCTAAAGAGGGTGAAACAAGATTGTTCCTTGGATGCAAGGATTTTGAAACTCCATCTCACATACATTGGGCATGTTGCCAGAAGGGATCAGTCTTTGGAGAAGGACATCATACTTGGAAGGGTTGTCAGTGGGGTCAGGTGTATCAGAAATGGTGATGGTGGCTCAGGTTAGGGCAAGTGCCATTGTCCATTGGATCACTGTGAGTTGTAGCTGACTCAATGACACATAAGAACAACATGTTTTATCTGGCAAGTTTAACATTATGGCCCTGGAAAGATCATATTTTGTGTTTTTCCAATCAGAAGGACTCTTGGGTAAAGAAAACAACTCTCCTTAAACTTGTGTAATTTTTTTAAAAAGGTGGTAACAATTTATATTTGTATTGCCTATGTTTTAATTTTTTATTTATTATTAAAGAAATGCTAGGGCATTTAATTGCTTTCTTAGCGGTTGCAGTATAAAAGGAAAAAATAGAGGTAAAGGAATGGGAATTATGGACTGTAAGTTACAAGGTCTACATTTCTTTAGGAACTTATAAACATTTAGACAAGTTTCCATCTTCTATTACCTGTTAAAGAAGTGAGGTACCCACACATCTTGCTTACAGGGTTTCCTTAAGGGTTACTTTTGATATAGCTAACAACCAGTCTTATTAAGACACAGGGGGTTCACAGACACAGAACAGAGATGTGTTGCCTTGGAGAAATCTACTGGCAAGGCCATCTCCAAAGGGCTAAAGAGTAAGGTTGTGAGTTTTAGGACTAAGGTGCACTTGATCTAAACCATAGTCTTTTCAATTCTGGCACTTTCTCAGAAAGTTGTAAACAGAAATACAATTTGACCCATTAATTCCATTACTGGGAATATACCCTAAAGAAACCAGAGCCAAGACTCAAATAGATGTAGGCACACCCATAGTTATTTCTGCATTAATCACAATAGCAAAGTGCTCATCAACAAATGAATAGATAGAAAAACTATGCCATATTCACACAATGGAATATCATGCAGCACTGAAGAAAAATGACTATGTTTTTAAACCTTGAAAATTTTTAGATAATTGTAGGGTCACATTAAGTTATACTATTAATGCAGAAATCCCAAGTACCCATTACTCAGTTTGCTTCCAATAATAACATCTTATAAAACTATAGCTCAATATAACAAAATACAGAGTAATTCTATCATCACAAAGATTTCTTAGGTTGTCCTTTTATAACCTAATCCATCTGCCTCCTGTCTCTCCTTTCTTAAAAGGTGGAAACTACTCCTCTGTTCTCTATTTGCATAGTGTTGCAATTTAAACAATGTTATGCAAATGAAATAATACCTATTATAACCTTTTATAATTACCCTTTTCCACTCAGAATAATTCCCTGGAGATTAGTCAAAGTTATTGAATACATCAAGAATTTGTTTTATTGTTGAGTAACATTCTATGGTATGGAAATGCTTTTTTGTTGCTTGAACTTTGGTGTAATATTTGAAAATCAGTTGTAAAGACTGATTTTTTACAAGAAATTGTAGTTTTACCCTTGTTCTCTTCTTAGTATTTTATTATTTTAGTTATTATATTTAGATCATTGGTTCATTTTAAGTGTCATATATGGCATGAAGTATGAGATCAAGTTGTCCATGTACCATTTGTTCAAGAAATTATTTTTACCCTATTGAGTGAACTTTGCATCCTTGTAAAATCAATTGACCATATGTATATGATATTTTTGCATAAATAACACACTCACATAAATTATGTACACATATAAAATGGGCAGAAAGTATGTGGAAAAAAGTTCTGGTTTAATGTGTCCATACAGTGCACATATTTAATAAATTTCCAAGTATAAATTTCAGCCTTAGTCACCTTAATTCGGTAGTCTGAAATTTTTCTTGTAATCATAATTCCATATTAAAGGCATGAGCCATGGTCAAGAAATCACAGATAGACTTTGATAGTACCCAGAAAATGGGAGCACAAAAAATTCAATGTGAGTATTTGCTTTGAGACATTTCACAGTCAAGCCTAAGTGTAATGTAGTGCCTTTTAGCCGATATGTTGTGGTGGTAAGCAAGGTATCAGGCAAGCAGGCCTACCACACCTCAAGCACAGGGTGATTCTGCATTTATAGAGGCTGTTGCATGCACATACCTAGGCCCTACAATGCCAGCCCCACGTGAAGCTGAGTGGTAAGATAATGAGGGTGCAGGTGTGCCCTGTCCTGGCCTCATGGAGTCTCTAGGCAGTTATTGGACCCTTCTTGTCCAAAAGAGAGACATACGACCCATCTGTGCTGAAAGTTCTCATACCTACGCAGCAGCAGCCCTTGCAAGTCGGATATTCAAATAGTATACTAGCCGAACAGCCAGATGGCAGGGTAGGATGCCCAAATGATTTCTCTGGCCCAAGGTGCACTGATTCATGCATCTCTTGGGCTAGTGCCAGACAACATGATGAAGACTATTTCCAGGGCATAAAGCTATTAATTTTTTTTTTTTTAGAGTGGAAAAGGAATACTGCCTGGCACAAGATGGGCTGCTTTAGAAACCCAAAGGTAGGATGATGCAGATCTGTTGCTGGCACACACACAATCTTTTGCATCAACAGGCACCACGATGAAGGTTCAATAAAGAGGTAAAAAAAATTTAAATCATCAACATGTGAAAAATGATGGGTACAGCGTGCTTATGAAAATAATGAATGAGTGTTGAACTAAAATATTCAAACTCATTGCCAATGAATTGGAACTGACGAATCAAACCAGAGGAGACAGCCTATCTTCCTCCCACAGAGCTGCTGGTGGAATCAAACCACCAGAGAGGTGCTATCTTGGGTTACCAGCACAACTACTTGCTGACTAGACCACCAAAGTTCCCTATATTTATTTATTGGAAAGTATGAATCGTTTTACTTTTATCTTCTTTTTAAATATGTTGTTGTGGATTGCTGTCAAGTTGAGCACGACTCGTAGTGACCCTATGAACAAAAGGCCAGATGCCTTTCTATAACTATTGTTATTTATCAAAGTTCATAAAAATAATTTTATTTATATATTTTTTTTATTTTATGCTGGCTTACTTACAAAGTTACAAAGTTTGTATACATTGTTTTTCACACTGAATCTATCCCTTTTCCTTTACTCATTCCTCCCTCCACAAATCAAACTGTGTGACTCCATGATTAAGTCCCCCCACCCCCATCCTCACCCCTCTGCTCCCTTCCCCCCCACCCCTGTATCCTCATAGTCATTCTACAATAATGGCCCTATACAGTATTTATCTTTATAAGGCTGAGTTAGTTCCTCAGCATAATGCTCTCCAGTCCCTCCCATGTTAGTGATTTACAAAATCATTGCTCTTGTGTGCTGTGTAGTAGTATCCCATTGTGTGAATGTACTACAATTCCTCAGTCCATTCCATTGTGGTTGGACATTTGGGCTGTTTCCATGTGCTTGTGATGGTGAATATGCTGTTATGAACATTGGAGTACAAGCCTCTGTTTCTGCCTCAGTTCTCATTTTCTCAGGGTATAGTCTAAGCAGTGCAATAGATGGGTCATATGGAATTTCTGTGTTCTGCTTTTGGAGGGAGCACCCAACTACCTCCAAGAGTGGTTATTTAGGGCCCTTTGCATATCCTTAAGAATTAGATGATTAGCTTTTGCATTTCTAATACATACATTAAAACAAGCTTGGAAAAAAAAAAACAAGCTTGAAAGCAGGAGTGACATCCAGTTCCGTAAATAGCTTGCCTCTGGAAACCCTATGAACCTGGAGAAAGGATGAAAGTCATGCAAATGTTGAGGACTTTCGTTCATAGGGTCACTATGATTCGCCTATGAGTCAATGGCACTTAACAATACAGAGAGAGACCAGTGGGTTTAGTGGATTGAAAGCGATGCTACCAAGGTAAAGGTGGATGACTCTAATCCATGGCCCTCAGGCCTGTTCTTAATTGTTTTTGGTGATACTTTCTTCTAGGTCGTATAGCCCTGGTGTGTCTACTTGCTGTACAGAGGTAGCTTGAGGTTGCAGTGAAGCTGAACACTGTGACACTGATGTGTCAAATGTGATAATGGCTACCCATGGTGGACAGTGTTTGGTGGAGCTCCCAGATTAAAACAAGCTTAGAAGCAGGAGTGGCATCCACTTCCGGAAACCCTATGATCATGAGAAAGGATGAAAGTCATGCAAGTGTCGAGGACTTTCATTCATAGGGTCTCTATGAGTTGCCTACGACTCCATGCACTTAACAACTACAACAACAACAACAACTCTCTCTCTAGATATAGATGATATAGATAGAGATAGAGATTAAAGATAGAGATAGAGATACAGAGATAGAGATATATAGATATTGATAGAATTCTCTTTAATCTGTAGATTGCCTTAGGTAGTATTGACAACATAATGATATTAAATTTCCCAATCTATGAGCATGGAATGCTTTTTCACTTATTTATTGTTGTTGTTGATATATGTCATCGAGTAGGAACCAGTTCATATTTGACCATCAAGCAGCTTTTCAGAGGCAGTAAATTGTGCAGGAGGAGATGGCCCGTCTTTTCCCAGCTGAGCAACTGGTGGAGTCGAATCATGTGCCTTTGTATTGGCCACACAGCTTCTTACCATTAGGCCACAAGACCTCCTTTTTCTTATTTAGTTCTTTCTTTCTTTATTTTTTTTTTTAGTTCTTTACCTACCTGGTTAGATTTATGCCTAGGTATTTTATTCTTTTAGATACTATTGTAAAAGTAGATTACCTTTTAAATATCATTTTTATATTGCTAATTGGTAGTGTGTATGAATAAAATGGATTTTTTTTCATGTTCTTGTATCTACTATATTGCTCAGTTCATACTTCTAGTCGTTTTCTTGTAAATTGTTTGGGATTCTCTGTGTATATGTTGTGGTGGTGGTTATGTGCCTTAGAGCCAGAATCCATTCATAATTGACCCTCCAGTGGGTTTGCAGAGACCATAAATTACATGGAAGGAGATTGTCCATCTTTCTCTTGTGGAGCAGCTAGTGGATTAAATCAGAGTGCCTTTGTATATATAGAATCAGGCTATCTGCGAAACGCAATAGTTTTACTTCTTTCTTTAGGATTTGAATATCTTCTTTTTTTCCCCCCATGCTAACTTGCTCTGTCTGGAACATTCAGCATAGTCTTTAATAGGAATGGTAAAACTCAGTATTCTTGTTTTATTCCTGATCTTAAAAGAAGGTTTCAGTCTTTCATTATTGAGTATAATGTTAGCGGTGGGTTTTCATAAATGTCCTTTATTAAGTTGAAGAATTTTTTCCCATATTTCTAGACTGTTGAGAGGTTTTATCATTAAAAGGTGTTAGATTTTTTCAAAAGCCATTTATGCATCAATTAAGATGATTATGTACTTTTTTTCCTCCCTTCCATTAATGTAATATATTACATTGATTTTCTTAAGATGACTCACTTTTACATTCCTGGATAAATCTCATTTAGTTATGGTGTATAATCTTTTTAAGATGCTGTTGGATTCTGTTTGCTATCATTTTGTTGAGGATTTTTGCACACAAATTCATAAGAGATATTGGCTTTCAGTTTTCTTTGTCAGATTTTGGAGTCAGGGAAACATTGCCTTCAAAAAATAAGAAAGTACTCCATCCACTTCTGGTTTTGGTCCTTAAGTACAGTTGGTATTAATTCTTCCCTTCATATGTGGTAGAATTCATCAGCAAACCAATTTGGTCCAGGAATTTCCTTAGTTGTGAGGTTATTATGGGTACAATCTATTCACTAGATGTCTGCTGGGAGTTTCTGTTTGTTCCAGAGTAATTTTAAGTATTTGATATGTTTCTAGGAATTTGTCTATTTCATCAAAGTTATATAAGTTATTATTCTCTAATAGTCTACAGTAATTTATGATGATCTTTATATTTCCATAAGATTGTTAGTGTGCTCCCTCTTTAATTTGTTTTTATTTATTTGATTCTGTTGTCTTCTCCCCCAGTCTTTTATTTTTCTTCTTTGTGTAAAACTTTACGAATCACATTAGTTTTTCATTCAATTGTTCTTACATATCTTACACATTTTCTTTATTCCATTAATTACCACTGAGTAAATAGAGTTACATGGTAGCTTTGCTTACTTGTGTTCAAGGCTTAAACTGGTTCCTGAGATGTTTTTGAAACTCAAGTAGGATAGCGTTAAGGTCACATTTTGGTTCCCGTGGATTTGATTTACTTTTGCTCAGCTTCAGATTGAACTTGCATATTAGTTAATGGTAAGCTCCACAATCAGCACCTGGCCTAGTTTTCACAGCTGATATTGAGCTTCTCCAATGATTCTTTCCACAGATGTAATCGATTTGATTCCCATGCATGTCATCACATGAAATCCATGTGTATAGCCTGCTTTTATAAAAAGTATTTGCAATGAATAAATCATTGATTGTACAGAATTCTATCATTCTATCTCCAGATTAATTTCTGTCACCAAGCCCATGTTTTCCAATTTGGAAAACATCCTTCTCTGTTCCTCACTTATGCATTCCAATCGCCTATTACTGTTAAGGTATCTTGACTGCATTTTCTATCGATTTCTGACTGCAAAAGTTGGTAGAAATTTTCTATTTCCTCCTCTTTGGCACTACTTGTTGGAGCAGATGAGCTGTGGAAGGATATCAAGAATATCATCCATGAAGAATACAAAACATCATTATAAAGACAGAGGAGGACCAAGATGGATGTCAGAAGAAACTGAATATTGCACTAGAGCACCAAGAAGCCAAAGCAAAAGGAAGAAATCAAGAAATGATGGAGCTGAACAGAAGATTTCAAAGGGAAGCACAGGAAAACAAAATAAAGTATTATAATGAAGTGTGCAAAGACCTGCAGTCAGAAAATCAGAAGGGCTGAACTCTCTTGGCATTTCTTAACATGAAGGAACTGAAGAACAAATTCAAGCCTTGAGTTGCAATACTTAAGGATGCTTTCGGTAAGATATTAAATGATCCAGGAAGTATTAAAAGAAGATAGAAAGAGCATACAGAGTCATTGTACCAAAAGGGATGGGTGGACAGAGAAGAATTTTCTGAAACTATGAGAAAGAGCCTGTGGTGATGAAGGAAGAAGTTCAAGCTGCCCCGAAAAAATTGGCAAAAAAAAGGCCCCAGGAATTGACGGCATACCAACTGACATGTTTCAACAAACAGTTGCTGCCTTTCGTGCGCTCACTAACTTGTGCTAAGAAGTCTGGAGGACAACTACATAGCCAACTGACTGGCAGAGATCCATCCATATTTATTCCCATTCCGAAGACAGATGACGTGACAGAGTGTGGAATTTATTGAACAATACATTAATATCACATGCAAGCAAGATCCTGCTGAAAATGATCCAAAACCAACTGCAATAGCACATCAACAGAGAACTGCCAGAAGGGTGTACTGAGCTTAGAAGAGGCTGGGGTACTAGGAATCTTATAACTAATGTTAGATGGATCTTGGCTGAAAGCAGAGAGAACCAGAGGCCTGTCTATTTGTGTTTTATTGACTATGTCAAGCATTGGACTCTGTGAATCACAACAAACTGTGGCTGACCCTGAGGAGAATGGGAATCCCAGAACACTTGATTGTGGTTATGTGAAACCTTACTTGGCCCTTCTCATCACTGGATCGATTGGCAGCATCATGATAGATGGTGAAGAGATCGAGATTGTTAACAGCTTCAGTTTGCTTGGATCCACCATCAACACTCTTGGTACCAGCAGCCAGGAAATGAAAAGATGAATTGCATTGGGAAGATGTGCTGGCTGGCAGAGACCTCTTCAAAGTACAGAAGAGCAACGATGTCAGTCTTTAGATTAAGGTGCACCTGATCCAGGCCATAGTCTTTACAATGACTTGCCATGCATCAGAAAGCTAGACCACTAGGGATGGTAGAAGAAGAGTTGATGCCTTTGAGCTGTGGTACTGGAAAAGAATATTGAATATACCATAGACTGCTAGGAGAACAAACAAGTTAGTCCTGGAGAGGGTGAAGCCAGGCTGCTCCTTGGAGGGAAGGATTCTGAAACTTCATCTGACATACTTTGGACATGTTGCAAGAAGGGACCAGTCCTTAGAGAGGGACCTCATGCTTGGGATTGTTGAGGGACCGTGCAAGAGAGGAAGGCCCTCAATGAGAGGGATTGATTCAGTGACTGAGTAATGGGGGTAGATGTGACAGAGACAATAAGATTGGCACAGGATAGAATAGGTTTTAGGGCTGTTGTACATAGGGTCGCTATGAGTCACAAAGACTCAATGGCACATAACAACAACAACAATACTTGGACCAGGAAGCAGTCATCAGAACAGAGCCAGGAAACACTGCATGGTTCAAAATCGGGAAGGGTATGTGCCAGGGATGTGTCCTATCTTCATGCCTTTTCAATTTATATGCAGAACAGATCATCTGGGAGGAATGTGGCAGCAAGATTGGGGGAAGACTTATAAACAACCTCTGTTCTGCTGATGACACAACCTTGCTTGCTGAAACTGGAGGACCTGAAGTGCTTGCTGCAGAGGGTCAAAGACTGCAGCCTTCAATATGGATTGAAGCTCAACATCAAAGAAACAGATTCTCACCACTGGGCCAATTGGCAGCATCATGATAGATGGTGAAACGATTGACATTGTTAAGAGCTTCTGTTTGCTTGGAACCAGGAAAATAAAAGATGAATTGCATTGGGAAAGTCTGTTGTCAGGGACCTCTCCAAGAGTACTGAAGAGCAATGATGTCAGTCTGGAGACTAAGGCATGCCTGATGCAGGCCTTAGTCTTTGCAATTACTTGCTATGCATCAGAAAGCCGGACAGTAATGAGGGATGATAGGAGAATTGATGCCTTTGAACTGTGGTGCTGGAGAAGAGTGTTGAATATTCCATGGACTGCCAGGAGAACAAACAGGGGAGATGGGGTGGGCATGGAGGAAAGTGTGCAACAATGAATGAATGGAAATGAAAAAAAAAATTTAAAAAAGTAGAATCGATGCCTTTGAGGTATGGTGCTGGAGTAGATTATTGAACATACCATGGACTGCCAAGAGAACAAAATGGTCTGTCCTGGAGAGTGTGAAACCAGATTGCTCCTTGGAGGCAAGGATTTTGAAATTCCATCTCAGATATTTTAGGCATTATTTCAGTTGAGACCAATCTTTGGAGAAGGACATCAGTACAGAAAAGAACATCCCTGGATAAGATGGACTGATGCAGTGATTGTGGCAATGGGGTCAGGTGTGCAGTTGTCTCAAGATAGAGCAGGATGCATACATAGCGTCTCTGTGAGTCATAGTTGACTTGATGGTACATAACAACAGCAACAAAAACTTATTACATTTCCCTTTATAAAACCTATTTATTCATCAACTTTTGCTCCCTTCTCCTGCCATTTTCATTACTGTTAACCATCTAAGAATGATTCTCTGTGTAAAATTTTCCTTATAGGTTTTTATAAAAATTTTCCTCTTATGATTGACTTATGTAATTCAGCAAAAAGCATTCTAGATTCATCCATGTTATGCAATGTTTCATAAGTTTAATAATTTTATTGTGATGCCTAATCTGCCGTACTGTGAATATACTAGTTTGTTTAGTCATTTGTCCATTGTGAGTTGTTTACAAATTTTTACTGTTGTAAGTAATGCTACAATAAACAAGTTGTTAGGCTTCATTGCATCAACTTCAACAAATGGATCTGAACGTTGCCCTATCCTGCACCATTCACACCAAACCCATTGTTACAGTCATTATGTCAGTCTATCTTGTTGAGGGTCTTCCTCTCTTTATCGGATCCTCTCCCTTTCCCATAATGATGTCTTTTTTCCAAGGACTGGTTACTCTGCACAACATGCCCAAAGTATTTGAGATGAAGTTTCACTATCCTTGTCCCTAAGGAGCACCTTGATCACACTTCCTCCAAGACAGACCTGTTTGTTCTTTTGGCAGCCCATAGGATGTGAAGCACTCTTCTCTAACACCATCACTCAAAAGATTTTTGATCAAAAATAAAAAGATTTTTCCTCTGTCACCCTTCTTCCTTGTTCAGCTTTCAGATACATAGGAAGCAATTGAAAATAGTATGGCTTGGATCAGGTGTACCTTAATTTTTAAAGTTACATCCTTGCATTTTAGAACTTTGGAGAGGTCCTGGACAGCAGATTTTCTTAATGTCACATGTGGTTTTGGTGTTTTTAATTTTTTTATTTTTTTAACTGCTTTTACCTTGATTGTAGATCAAAGTAAAAGGAAATTCCTGACTTAAATTTTTTTCTCCCTGTTGATCATAATTTGGCTTGTTGGTCTAGTGGTAAGGATATTTGTTTTATTGATCTTGAGATTTCATTCATATTAAAGGCTAAAGTTTTGTATCTTTTTCAGCAGATATTTGAAATCTTCTTTTCCAGCAAGCATGGTTGTGTCATCTCCACAATGCAAGTGGTTGATGAATCTTATTCAAGTCTTGATGCCACATTGTTCTTCATATGGTTCAGTTTCTTGAATAATTTGCTTAGCATACAGATTGAATAGGTCCGGAGGAAGGATATAATCCACTTAAAGTTGGCTCACCCTTTTGGGAATGGAAACATATATGAATCTCTTTGAATCAGTTGACTAAGTAACTTCCAAGTTTCTTGGCATTAGACTAGGGAGCATGTCCAAGGCTGGATCCGGTTGTTGGAATATATCAATTGGTATTCCATTAATTCCTGGGCCTTATTATTTTGTCAGTGCCTTCAATACAGTTTCAATTTCTTCCCTCATTACTAGTAGTTCTTCGTCTTTTTTTCTTCCATAGTTTTATTTTTTAAATGTTTTATATTTATTTTTTCTTTGTCGCACAATTTCTTTCCCCCCTCCTCTCCATTCCCCCAACCCTCTCAGCATTGCACCCCTTGTTCCAGATTTTTGTCATACATATACGAATGCTTCTTAATCATATGCTACTTTCTGAAATACTTCAGTGTCAAATCTTTTTTTTAAATTTTAAGACAAGGTTTTAGTAATTTATAAAATACATCTTTGAGGATTCTTTAACTCACATCATGTATACGCATATTTTTTAATATTTTTAAAAGAAAGTGGGAAGAAAATTGAACAACTATTAGAACCTTACTTCTTTTAAAGCTCTGCAATATTCAGCTTTTATGATAACTTTGAATTTTGTAACTTAACAGTTGAGTGAGTAAAACAAAATGTGAACATTGTCCTATTATTTGATGGTACCGTGACTCTGTGTGTTCCTTCCACTTTTTTACACTTTGTGCACTATTCAAGATTTACTCATAGGATCCTTCAATATGGTAATTCAATGCTTGGGTTTTTCAGGTTTTTCAACTTGAGAAATGCTGCATATGTTCTTTTTTTGTTTTCTAACTTCAGTTCTTCCCACATTTTGTTATAATCCTTTGCTTCATCTTCTCACATTGATTTGAATCTTCTGCTTATCCCTTTGTTTTGGCCTCTGTGTTATAATGCAATTTTCAGATTCTGTTCTGACATATGTTTGCATGATAGTTTTCTTTCTCTCATTTCTTTGCTTTTTTCCTGGTTTTAATCATTAGTGTTCAATGCATCAAATCTATTCTTGATATATTTTAATTCAACTGTTCTACTCTCAAGGTCATATTTAAATTCTTGTAGACTTGTTTTGATTTTCTTGAATTGCAACTTTGAACTTGCACATGAGTAATTGACAGTCTTGTCCATAGTTGGCTATTGGTCTAATGTTAACTTCTACTGTTGAACTTCTACATTGACTTTTTCCAGATTTAGTCAATGTTATTCCTTTAAGTCCATCAGGTGAGGTCTGTGTGGATAGTCTGTCATCATTCATGGATTTGGTTTTTTTTCTTTTCAAAATTTATTATTTATTTATACCATCATTCACTTTTATACAAGTATTCATGTATTTTATTCATGTACATATTCTATACATTGTATTTTGTAAAAAATCACTGGTTTACATTTTGTTTCATTCAGGTACATTTTTTAAATATATTGTGTTTTATATCATTAATATTGATGTCCTGTATCCTCAAGGTCCCCTTTTACCTTACCAATTTGTTCACCCTCCTCATACTACCCCATAGTATCTGCTTGTCTAGTGATTTCCTCTTCCGTATTCCATACACCTTATCCTGTTTCCCTTTTAAAGTTATATGTATCTATTTCCTAAATCAACACTTCACCACCTCACCTCTTCACCTCACCTCACCTCTTCATTGGGTAAAGCGCCCAATCACAGGTGTCTATGGGATGGGGCTGAGAGTTAAAATAGTTTCCTAGGAAACTGTCCTCTTGTGTCAGCAATGTGCTGCAAATGGAGACAAGAAGTACTATGTTACAATAAATCAGTCCTGGAACAGAAGTTCAAGGCAAAGGACTTTTCCTCAAAACCCTCTTAGATAGGAAGCCTTCCCGAACGCTTGTACCTGGTATTTGTACTTTGAGAGTCTTAAATTCAAGAGATGCAGGCCACAGCATAAGAAACCTGCAGTAGTGCAAAGTGTTTGGAATCACAGATGTCCTGACAGCTTGAGACTTAAGCCATCATATCAATGACTGCATAAGGGGAGAGTAATATTGAATGGTGTAGGTGGGAGTGGAAAGGGATGTTGGTGGAGTAGGGAAAGAGGTGGGTCAAGACATGTGCCAAGGATGGGTAGCAACGCTGAATCTATTGACCATTTATATAATTGGGCAAATGTCTTTCATCTTCTCTTTTCTGTAAAATTGTAAAATCCTTGTCTGTCAGATACTATTCTTTTTTTTTTTTTTACTCATTGTGTGCTGTCAAATTGGATCCAACTGGCACTGGAGGAAACTGCCCCACTTTCTCCAGCAGAACATCTGGTGGGTTCAAACTGTGCACCTTCAGGATTGCAGCGCTGCTTCTTGCCACAGAGCTATTCTTTAAAATAAAATAAAATAAAATAAAATGAAATAAAAATTAGGACAGATTAGGAAGAAGGATTGGCCATCCACTTCCAAAATAGCAGGCCTTCGAATACCCTTTGTACAATAGACCACACTTAGACTACCAGACATGGCATGCGAGACTGAGATCTCAAATATAGAAATACAAAGAAGGAACAGTTGTAAGCAGACACTAGTGAATGGAATGTGGAATGTGAGAAGCATGAATGTAGGAAAATAAGACATGATTAAGAAAGAAATAGAACAAAAAAAAAGAAAGACAGAAATAGAACACATAAATATTGACATACTCAGTATTGGTGAAATGAGATGACTTGGCATGGGACATTTTGAATCAGATGAACAGACGATCTACTATGCTGGAGATTAAAAGGTGAGGAAAAAATGGGGTTGCTATCATAATTTAAAAAGTCATTTCTAGATCCATCTTGAAATACAATGTGATGAGTGACCGAATAATGTCTATATGCATGAAAGGAAGTCAGTGAATACCACTATCATTCAAATTTATGCACCAGCAACTAGAGCCAAAGAGGAGAAAATAGAACATTTCTACCAATTTTGACGTCAGATCAATAGAACATGCAACCAAGATGCAGTAATAATACTGAAGGACTGGAATGCAAAAGTTGGGAACAGGGAGGAAGGATCAGTAGTTGGAAAAAATGGATTTGGTGGCAGAAATGAAGCTGGAGATAGAATGATAGAATTCTGTACATTCAATTATTTATTCATTGCAAATACTTTTTATAAGAAACACAAACACAGGTTATACACATGGATTTAACATAATAGTATGCATAGGAATCAGATTGATTACACCTGTGGAAAGAATAGCAGAAGAAGTTCAATACAAGCTGTGGAAACTAGCCCAGGTGCTGTTTTTGGAACAGACCACCAACTACTCATATGCAAATTCAAGCTGAAGTTGAAGAAAATTAAATAAAATTCCCAGGAACCAAATTTGACCTAAAGTCTATCCCACTTGAATTTTAAAACCATCACAGAAACAGATTTGAGCCTTGAACACCAATGAGTGAAGGTCAAATGAGCTGTGGGAGGTTATAAAAAATATCATCCATGAAGAATGCAAAAGGTCATTACAAAGGCAGAGGAGGAAGAAAAGAACAAGATGGATGTCAGATGAGACGCTGAATATTTGCACTAGAGTGCCTAGAAGCCTACGCAAAGGGAAGAAATTAAGGAGCTGAACAGATTTCAAAGGGTGGCTGGAGAAGGCAAAGCAAAGTATTATAATGAAATGTGCAAAGAGCTAGCTCACTTAGCATTTCTTAAGCTGATGGAATAGAAAAACAAATTCAAGCCACGAGTTGCAATACTTAAGGGTGCTTTGGTCAGAATAGTAAATCATCCAAGAAGCATTAAAAGATGGAAGGGAAATACAGAGTCACTGTACCAGAAGGAATTGGCTGACACAGAAGAATTTAATGAAACAACATATCAGCAAGAGCCTGTGGAGATTAAGGAAGAAGTTCAAGCTGCTCTGAAAGAATTGGAAAAAAAAGGCTCCAGGAATTAAGGCATACCAATTGACATATTTCAATAGACAGACACTGCTGTGGATGTACTCCCAAATTGTTCCAAGAAATCTGAAGGAAAATCAACTACCTGGTCAACTGACTATAGAGTTCTATACTGTTCCCGTTCTAAAGAAAGCTTACCCGACAGAGTGTGGAAATCATCAAACAATATCACTAATATAACATGCAAACAAGATTCTGCTGAAAATTATCCAAAAACAACTGGAGCAGAACATCAACAGAGAATTGCCAGATGCGCAGGCTGGGTTTAGAAGAGGCTATGGAACTAGGAATATTATAGATAATGTTAGATAGATCTTGGCTTAAAGCAGAGAGTACCAGAGGGATGTCTATCTGTGTTTCGTTGACTATGCATAGGTATTTGACTGTGTGGATCACAACAAATTTGGCTGACTCTGAGAAGAATGGGAATCCCAGAACATTTGACTGTGCTAATGTGAAACCTATACTTGGACCAGGAGGCAGTCATCAGGATAAAGCAAGGAGACACTGCATGGTTCAAAATCAGGAAGAGTGTATGCAAGGGATATATTATGTCTCCATATCTTTTCAATCTATATACAGAACAGATCATCCCAGAGGCTGGGCTGTATGAGAAGGAATGTGTCATTGAGATTGGAGGAAGATTCATTAACAACCTGCATTATGCAGATAACACAACCCTGCTTGCTGAAATTGAGGAGTACCTGAAGAGCTTGCTGCAGAAAGTCAAGGACTGCAGCCTCCAGTATGGATCAAAGATCAACATCAAGAAAACAAAGATTTTCACCACTGGACCAGCTGGCATCCTCATGATGGATGGTGAAGAGATTGAGATTGTTAACAGCTTTAGTATGCTTGACTCCACAGTCAACCCTTTTGGTACCAGCATCCAGGAAATCAAGAGACAAATTGCATTGGGAAAGTCCAGAGTACTGAAGAGATAGAGTCTTGAACATACCATGGACTGCAAAGAAAGCACATAGGTCTATCTTTGGAGAGGGAGAAACTTTGGTTTTTCCTTGAAGGCTAGGATATTGAAACTTTGTCTCACATACTTTGGGCACATAGCCAGGAGGGACCAGTCCTTGGAGAAGGACATCATGCTTTGAAGGGTGGGAGGGATAGTGCAGGATAAGAAGACCCTGGACGAGATGGATAGATACAGTAGCTCAATAGGGGTTAGTGTGTTGGAATCATTGAGACTGGCTCAGGACAGGGCAGAGTTCAGAGTTGCTGTTCATAGGGTTATTATGGGTCACAGGCAACTAACTCGATGGCACATAACAGCAACAACAACAACAACTGGGGTGAAGTGGTGTCTCATTGTTGTTTCAATTTATCTCTCTCTGATTGCCATGAATATTTCTCCATGTGTTTATTGGCCATTCAAATATACTCCCTCTTGAAGAGTCATTTTAAATTTTTTCCCATTATATAAACAAGTTATCAGTTCTTTTCTTGTGGATGTCCCTTAGTATTCCGTAAACTTTAGTTATGAGACCCTTGTCTGAAACGTTATTGCTAAATGTTGTTTTACAGTCTGAGGGCTTTCTTTCCACTGTATTAGAAAAAGGTTTTGTTACACAGGGAGATTTGATTTTTATTTCTTTTATCTTCTCTTAGTTGTACATTTTTGGCTATACTTGCAAGCCTATTTATGGCCTAGGCTAGTGCTTCTAAGTTTGTTCATATTTTGTCTATTATGATCTTTATGGTTTTGGATTTTACCCCTAGTTGTCTGATCTACCTTGAGTTTGTTTTTGTGTATGGTATGAGATGTAGATCCTCTTTCAGTTTTTTTCAAGTAAATGATCAGGTTTGTCAGCACCATTTGGTGGAAAGGTTGTGGTTTCTCCATTTAATAGGTTTGACTTCTTGTCAAGTATCAATTGACCCTAGATATGAGTTGCTTTCTTGTTCAAATTGAAACTAAATGAAATTAAAACAAATCCACAAGAGTGGAAATTTGATCTTAAGTCTATCCTACTTGAATTTAAAAATCATTTAAAGAATAGGCTTGAGGCCTTGGACAATAATAAATGAAGACTGTGGGATGATATGAAGACCAGATGATACTGTGGGATCTTCAAGGAATAATCTTTGAAGAATGCAAAAGCACATTACAAAGACAGAGGAGGAAAACAAAATACAGAGTTGGATGTCAGAAAAGACTTTATTGAATATTGCATAAGAATGCAAAGAACACAAAACAAAGGAAAAAAATCAGGAAGTTAGTGAGTAGAACAGATGATTTTAAAGGGCAGCTCGGCAAGACTAAGTTAAGTATAACCAAATGTGCAAAGAACTGGAGTCAGAGACTCAAAAGCGAAGAACTTATTTGGCATTTTTTAAGCTGAAGGAACTGAAGAACAAATTCAAGCCTCAAGTTGCAATACTTAAAGATGCTATAGGTAGAATATTGAATGATCCAAGAAGAATCAAAAGAAGAAGGAATGAATACCCCAGTCACTGTACCAGAAAGACTTAGCTGACACAGAATAATTTAATGAAATAACATATGATCAAGAAACAATAAAAATAAAGGAGGAAGTTCAAGCTGCTCTGAAGGAATTGGCAAAAAAATAAGACCTCTGGAATTTATGGACTATCATTTGACATATTTCAACAAACAAATGCACCCTGGATGTGTTCATCAGGTTATGGCAAGAAATTTTGAGGGGAACTACCTGGCCAATTGACAGGAAGACATCCTATTTATTACAATTCTCAAAAAAGGTGATCGAACAAAGTGGAAGCCTTTGAATAACATCATAATATAATACACAAGCAAAAACTTGTTGAAGATTATCCAAAATTGACTATAACAGCACATTGACAGAGGACTGCAGAAATATAAGGTAGATTTAGAAGAGTCCATGGCAGTAGGGAGATCATTGTCAATGTCATATGGGCCTTGGCTGAAAGCAGAGAGTTCCAGAAAGTTGTGTTTTATTGACTACGCAAAGGCATTTGACTGAGTGGATTACAAAAAAAATGTGGCTAACATTGAGAAGAATAGGAATCCTAGAACACTAGATTGTGCTCATGGAAAACGTATACCTAGACATGGAAGTTGTACAAACAGAGCAAGGGAACACTGCATGGCTCAAAATCAAGAAAGGAGTACATCAGGGATGTGTCCTTTCATCAGATCTTTTCAATCTAGATATGGAACAAATAATTAGAGAGGCTGGACTTTATGAAGAAGAATGTGGCATCAGGATTGGAGAAGACCCATTACCAACCTTCGTTATGCAGATGACACAACCTTGCTAGCCAAAATTGAGGAGGACTTAGAGTTTGCTACATAAGGTCAAGGACTACAACCTTCAATATGGTCAAGAATACAAAGATTCTCACCATCTGCCTTTAGGCAACATCATGATAGACGGAGAAAAGATTGAGATTATTAACAATTTGATCTGGCTCAGATCTACAATCAACACTCTTGGCACCAGCAGTCAGTAAATTAAATGAGTTGCTTTGGAAGTCTAATGTTAGGGACCTCTCCAGAGTACTAAAGAATAATGATGTCAGTATAGAGACTAAGGTGCACCTGAGCCAGTCCGTGGTCTTCTCAGTTGCTTATTATGCATCTGAAAGACCAACAGTGACTAAGGATGACAAGAGAAGAATTGATGTCTTTGAGTTGTGGTGCTGGAGAAGAGTATAGAACATACTATGGACTGCCAAGAGAACAAACGTGTCTTTCCTGGAGAGGACAGATTGCTTCTTGGAGGCAAGGATTTTGGAACTTCATCTCACATGCTTTAGCCATGTTTCTTGCCCTTGGAGAAGGACATCACGCTTGGCAGAGTAGAGGATCAATGCCAGAGAGGAAGTCTATGGATAAAATGAATTGGCTCTGACTGTGGCAATGGAGGCATGTGTGTCAGACACTGTGAGATTGATTGGCTCAGGATAGAGTAGGGTTCAGGGCTATTATTAAGTAGGGTTGTTGTGAGTTGTAGTAGACAGCATGTAACAACAACAACATGTGTCTGTAATTATACCCAAACCATACTTGGTTACTATGGCTGTATTGACATTTTGAGATCAGGAAGTGAGATGCCTCCAACTTCATTTTTATTTTTCCCAAGAGTTTTACTTATTCTGAGTCCCCTTCCTTTCCAAATAGAACTGATACTGAGTCCCCTTCCTTTCCAAATAGAACTCATAATTGTCCTTTCTATCTCCTTGAAGAATGAGTTTGGAATTTGAATTGAGAATGCATTGAATAGGTAGATTGCTTTTGGTAATATTATCATTATCATTTTGTTGAGTCTTTTCATCTATGAATGAGAAATCTTTTTCCATTTAGTTAGGTCTCAATGTTTCTCGCAGTAGTGTTTCGTAGTTTTCCTTATAAAGGTCTTTTGTGTCTCTAATTAGGTTTCTTCTTAGGTATTTTTTCCTTCGCTTGGCTATTGTAGATGATAGTGATTTTCTAGTTTCCTTAACCGTGTTTTCTTTGCTTCTGTAGAGAAATCCAATGGATTTGCTTTAGAATTCTGCATATATTTTGTATTTTAATACCATTATTATTTTTAAATAAAATTTTAATTTTATAATGGTGTACTAACAAAGTTCATATACATTGTTTTTCACACTGGATCTTTCCAATTTTCTTTATCCCTCCCTCCACCATCAAATTATGTGCTTCTATGATTAAACCCCCCAACCCCAACCCCCACCCATTCTCAGTCCTCTGCTCTTCTCCTCTTGGACCCACATACACATTCTAAAATAGTGGTCTTATGCAATATTTGTCCTTATGGGACTGAGTTTACTTGGCACAATGCTCTCCAGTCCCTCTCACGTTAGGTAGTAATTTACAAAATCATTCCTTTTGCATACTTCATAGTATTCCATTGTTTGAATGTACCATAATCTCTCAATCTACTTGATTGTGGTTAGATATATGGGCTGTTTCCATGTTCTTTCAATGGTGAATAATGTTGCTATGAACACTGGTGTACAAGTCTCTGTGCCTCAGTTCTCATTTTCTTGTGATATATTCCAACCAATGGAATAGCAGGGTCATATAGAATTTCTATGTTCAGTTTTTTGAGGAAACGTCAAACTGCCTTCCAGAGTAGTTATAACATCTCACCAACAGTGCATAAAAATTCCTATCTCTCCACATCCTCTCCAGTATTTATTACTTGCTGTCCTGTTTAAACTTTGCCACTGCTACTGAAGTTAGAGGGTATCTCATTGTGGTTTTGATTTGCATCTCTCTCACTGCTGGTGATTTTGAGCATTTCTTCATGTGTCTGTTGGCCATCCTCTGTGAAAATTCTTTCCATGGCTTTTGCCCATTTTATAATTGGTTTATCAGTCTTTTTCTTGTGGATTTTGTAAACTTTTGATATGAGGCCCTCATCTGAAATAGTATTGCCAAAAGTTTTTTCCCCAATCAATAAGTTTTCTTTTTACTCTGTTGGGGAAAAGTTTTTGATGTGCACACAGATTTAATCTTTAACAGATCCCATTCATCAAATTTATCCTCTCTAGATTATGCATTTCTAGCTGTATTTGGCAGTCTCTCTATACCATAGACTAGACCGTCTAAGCTTGATCCCAGTTTGTCTCTGATAAACTTTACGGTTTTAGGATTTAGTTCCAGGTCTCTGATCCACTTTGAGATGATATTTGTGTATGGTGTGGAATGTGGATCCTGTTTCACCTTTCTGCAGGTAGCAGTTCAGTTTTACCAGTACCATTTGTTGAAGGCGTTATTTTCCCCCATTTGATAGGTTTGATTTCCTTGTCAAATATCAGTTGACCATAGATAGCTGGGATTATTTTTGGGCTCTCAATTCTTTTCCTTTGGTCTATGTGCCTGTCATGTACCAGAATCATGCTGTTTTGGTTATTATCGCTGAACAGTAGGTTTTGAGGTGAAGGAGTGCTATACCTCCCACTTCACTTTTGTTTTTCAGAAGTGCTTGTTAATTCAGGGTCTCTTTCCTCTCCCAATAAACTTGAGAATTTCCTTTTCAATCTCCTTGAAAAATGAATTTGGTATCTGGATTGGTATTGCATTTTGCTTTTGGTAGGTTTGTCATTTTCAGAATATTGAGAGGCTTACATTTTTTTACATTTATTTCTTTTATTGTGTTTTGCAGAAATTTTCTGTCATTTTCATATACAGGGATTTTGTGTCACTAGATTGGTTTACTTCCAAAGATCTTAATTTGTGATTGGTTATTGTAAAAGGTAATGCTTTCTTGGTTTCCTTCTCTGAGTTTACTTTGTTACTGTAGAGGAATCACACTGATTTTTGGATATTGATCTTGCCACTCTACTAAATTGGTTTACTAGTTCTAATTGTTTGGTGTGTTTTTTTTTTTTGTGGAGTCATTGGAGTTTTCTGTGTACACTATCATATCATCTGTATATAATGACACTTTAACCATGTCTTTGCTGATCTGGATGCCTTTTAGTCCTTCTCTTGTTGTATTGCCTTAGTAAGTACTTCAAATACAAGTGGTGCCAATAGACATACTTGTCTGGTCCCTGTTTACAAGGAAAATGCTTTTAGTCTTTGTCCATTGAGAATTTGAGCTTTTGGCTCTTGGTTTTGCATATATACTTTTCACTATGTTGAGAAAATTCCTTTCTATTCCAATTTTACTGAGTGTTTTTATCAGGAAGTGGTGTTGGCTTTTGTCAAATGCTTTTTCTGCATCAATTGCTAATATCATATTGTCCTTATAATTTGCTTTGTTAAATGGTGAATTATGTTAATTTTTTTATGTTGCATGCCTGTTATGAATCCCAAATGGTCACGATGAATTATTTTTTATATGCTTTTAGATTCTATTGGCTAGAATATTGGTAAGAATTTTTGCATCTGTATTCATGAGAGATATTGGTCTGTAATTTTCTTTCTTGGCAATATCTTTTCCTGGGTTTTGGTATTAGGGTTATGCTTGCTTCATAAAATGACTCTGGGAGTGTTCCCTGTTTTTCTATTGTTTGAAATAATTTAAGTAGAATTGGTGATAGATCCTCTCTGAATGTTTGGTAAAATTCAACTGTGAACCCATCTGCTCCAGGACTTTTCTTATAAACAAGTCTTTTTATGACCTTTTTAATTTCTCCTTTTCAAGTGGTCTACATCTGTTTGGGTCATTTGTGTGAGGCTTCAGTATCAAGGAGTTTGTCCATCTCCTCTGGATTTTTAATTTATCATAGTATAGCTTTTCATAGCATTCTGATATTATCAATTTAATTTCATCTGGTTCTCTTGTGATGTTACCTCTATCATTTTTTTATATTTTTATTGATTTTCATATAATAGTACCTTTCCAATATGTTTCATTCATATACATTGTGTTTTATTCAATCTTTCATTTAAATTGTGTTTTGTACAATTGTTCATATACATTCTATTTTACATTATTTTTTAATACTAGTTTATTTACAAAATTCAAATACATTGTTTTTCACACCAGATCCTTCCCATTCCCTTGATAGAAATATGTAGTTCTTTTTTGCTTAATTAATGTGATGGATTATATTAATTGTTTTTCTTATGTTGAACCATCCTTGCACAACTGTTATGAATCTCACATTGTCATGAAGAGTCATTTTTAAATATACTTTTGTATTCTCTTGGCCAGGATTTTGCTAAGATTTTTTTTGCAGTATGTTCATGAGGGACATTGGTCTATAGGGGTGTTTGGTTTTTTTTTTTTTTTAGTAACATCTTTGCCTGTGTTTGTTATTAGGGTTATGCTTGCTTCATATACTCTGGGAGTGTTTCTTCTTTTTCAATTTTTTTAAAGCAATTTGAGTAGAATTGGTGAATATTTGGTGGCATTCATCTGTGAAGCTGTATCTTCCAGGACTTATTTTTCAGGAGAAGTCCTTTTATAACTTGGTCAATTTCAACTTTTGTGATGGATCTGTTCCAATATTCCATTTCTGTCTGTGTCAATTTCGGTAAGGTGTGTATTTCTAGGAATTTGTCCATTTCCTCTAGGTTTTCAAATTTATCAGAGT
>NW_006399833.1:6247781-6249027 GCF_000299155.1 Elephantulus edwardii
CTTATCAGATATGTCATTTCTGAATATTTTTTCCCAGTCTGTGGATTTCCTTCACTGGAGACGTTTTCTGATGTGTACTTGCTTGGATCGATGGACATCACAGGAAAGAAAACTGCCAGATGAGATAGATTGACACAATAACTGGGATAATGAGGGTAGGTGGTTCAGAGACAATGAAATTGGCTCAGGATACAGCAGGATTCAGGATTATTGTTATTAGGATCACTATGATTCATAGTGGACTCAACAGCACATAATGATGACACAACAATGGAGGGATTTGATTCTTAGAAGATCCTATTTTATTCTTTCCTGGTTGTAGGTGCCTCTTTCATATCTTATTCTAGCTATTTGTATCTTTTCTTCCTTTAGTAATAGTTTGTCTACTTTATTCACCCTTTTGAAGAGCCTACTCTTGTAGATGGATTCAATTTTTTTGTTTTCTGTTCCATTGCTTTCAGCTTTTACTCTTCCCCCCCCCCAACTCTTACTCTTGTGATTTCCTTTGTTCTAAAGTTTGTGGGAGTCACTAGTTATTCTTTTTCTACTTGCTAGAGATGTTGAGTTAAGTAGTTTATTTTACTCCTTCTTTCGTATGTATTTGCTTGTTGCTATGACCTGCCCCCTCAGTTCTGCCTTTATTGTATAACAGAACAAATAACTTACTTGGGTATTCTTGAATTTCACTCCGCAATGATGAAGAAATCTTTTATTGCCAGTGAGATTTACTCCTAGACATGTTATTCTTTTGCTATTGTAAAAGTGGATTACTTTTAAAAAATCTTTTACACACTTTTAATTGACAGTAAAAAGGACAGATCACCATCCGCACTTTTGGTCCCAGCAGTCAGGAGATCAGTACATGTCAGTACACTGTCAGAGACATCTACAAATTACTGAGGAGTAATGATGTCAGTTTGGACATTAAGGTGTGCATGATTTTGGCCATCGTCTCTTCAATAATTTTCTATGCATCTTAAAGCTGGACAATGAATAACAAAGATAGAATTGATAACTTTGAGCTGTGGTGTTGGAGTAGAGTGCTGAATATCTCATGGTCTGCAAAAAATAACAAACAGATAAGTCTGGGAGAAAGTGCAATCAGAGGTAAAGATGGTCAGGCTTTAGGCTTCATCTCAAATATTTTGTTCGGGGGATTTTTTCATTTCTTTTTGTACTGTTTGTTTTATTTTTAATTTTTATTCCTTTTTAAAAATTTTAAAATACTGATTTATTTACAAAGTTC
>NW_006399833.1:6249807-6252278 GCF_000299155.1 Elephantulus edwardii
TTGTAGAGGCCCAGGAGTAGTCTGTATACTTTCGTCTGAGAAGGAATTGCCAAATATATCTTCCCAGTCAGGAGGTTTTCTTTTCACCCTTCTGGAAAAAGTTTTTAATTCACACAGGGATTTAATCTTTAGAAGGTCCCATTCATCAATTTTATTTTCCATAGATTGTGCATTTCTGGCTGTACTTGGCAGTCTCTTTATACCATAGAATAGGTCCTCCAAGCTTGATTCCAGTTTGTCTCTGATGAACTTTATGGTTTTGGGCTTTTCTCCAAGGTCTCTGATTGACCTTAAGGTGATTTTTGTGTATGGTGTGAGATGTGAGTCCTGTTTCAGTTTTCTGTGGGTGGCTGTCCAGTTTTGCCAGCACCATTTGTTGAAGAGGTTGTCATTTCCCTATTTGATAAGTTTCATTTTCTTGTCAAATATCAGTGGCCATAGGTAGTTGGGTCTATTTCTGGGTTATCAGGTCTGTTCTATCGGTCTATGTGCCTGTCATTGTACCAGTACCATACTGTTTTGGTTATTAGCACTGAGGGGGTTGTTTTAGGTTTTGAAGTCAGGGAGTGCCTGCTATGCCTCCAACTTCATTTTTATTTCTCAGAAATGTTTTGATTATTGAGGGTCTCTTTCCTTTCCAAACAAACTTGATAATTTCCCTTTAGATATCCTTGAAAAACTAATTTGGTATCTGGATTGGGATTTCATTGACTATGTAGACTGCTTTTGGTAGGATTGTCATTTTCACAATTATTGAGTCTTCCTATCCATGAACAAGGCACATTTTTTTTCATTTCTTTAGGTCTTTTATTGTGTCTTGCAGAAATGTTCTGTTATTTTATTTGTATAGCTCTTTTGTATCTCTCATTAGGTTTACTCCCAAGTATCTCAATTTGTGGTTGGCTGAAATGGCTTGCCTCTGGAAACTCTGTGAACAGTGCTCAGGTCTTTCATTCATAGGGTTGTTATGAGTCATCTACGACCCGACGGCACCTAACAACAATAACAATGACAATGTAGAGAGAGCTACATTGGCCTAGTGGACAGAAAGTTATACCACCAAGCCCAAGGTGGGCGATTTTAATCTGTGGCCCTCAGGTTTGGTTCAAATTGAGTGTTGTTTTTTTTTTGTTTTTGTCAAACATTCTTCTAGGTGGTATAGCGCTGGTCTGTGCATTGCTGTACAGAGGTAACTCATGGTTTCTTTGCTACTAAACACTGTGACACTGATGTGTCAGATGTGATAATGGTTACCAATGGCGGACAGTGTTTGGTAGAGCTTCCTGATTAAAACAAGCTTGGAAGCAGGAGTGGCATTCACTTCTAAAATGACTTGCTTCCGAAGACTCTATGAACAGTGCTCAGGTCTTTCGTTCATAGGGTTGCTATGAGTCCTCTATGACTCGATGGCACCTAACAACAACAACAACATTATAAATGGTATTACTTGCTTGGTTTCCTTCTCTGAAATATCTTTGTCACTGTAGGGAAATCTCTCTGAATTTTGGATATTGATCTCATATCCTGCCACTCTACTAAATTGGTCTACTAGCTCTTTGGTATTTTCTGTGTATACAGTCATATCATCTGCATGTAGTGATAGTTTAATTATCTCTTTGTGGATCTAGTTGCCTTTTATTTCCTTCTCTTATCATATTGCCCCAGCAAGCATTTCCAATACAATAATGAATAGAAGGTGGTGACCATGTGCACCCTTGTCTGGTCCCGGTTCACAAGGAAAATGCTTTTAGTCTTCCTCCATTGAGAATGATGTTGGCTCTTGGTTTTGCAAATATACTTTTCACTATGTTGAAAAAATTCCCTTCTATTCCAATTTTGCTGAGTGTCTTTATCAGGAAGGAGTACTGAATTTCACCAAATGCCTTTTCTGAAATTTGGTGAAACGATCACATGGTTCATATTATTTACTTTGTTAATATGGTGAATTACACTGATTGTTTTTCTTATGTTGAATCATCCTTGCATACCTGTTATGAATTCCACTTGGTCATGGTGAATTATTTTTTTTATGTGCTTTTGGATTCTATTGGCTAGGATTTTGTTAAGGATAATTTTGCATCTATATCATGAGAGATATTGCTCTGCAGCTTTCTTTCTTGGTAATATCTTTGACAGCTTTTGGTATCAGCATTATGGTTGCTTCATAGAATTACTCTGGGAGTATTCCTTCTGTTTGAATTTTTTGAAATATTTTAAGTAGAATTGATGATAGATCCTCTCTGAATGTTTGGTAGAATTCAGCTGTGAAGCCATTTGGTCCAGGACTTTTCTTATGGGGAAGTCTTTTTATGACTTTTTCAATTTTTTTTTTTTTGTGATGGATGTGTTCAACTGTTCTATATCTATCTTTGTCAATCTGGGTAGGGCATGAGTTTTAAGGAATTTGTCCATTTCCTCTAGGTTTTCAGATTTATCAGAGTATAGCTTTTCATAGTATTCTGATATTATTG
>NW_006399833.1:6253092-6262722 GCF_000299155.1 Elephantulus edwardii
GATTGATTCAGTGACTGGGGTAATCGGGATGGGTGTGTCAGAGGCAATGCGATTGGCACAGGATAGAGCAGGGTTTAGGACTGTTGTACATGGGGTCACTATGAGTCGCAAAAGACTCGACGGAACATAACAACAACAACAACAACATCTATTGTTAGGAACTAACCCCTGAGGACTGCCTTAGCTGTATCCCAGATGTTTTGGTGTGTTGTATATTCATTTTCTTTTTTTTTTTCCAAGGCTCTTTTTTATTTCACTCTTTTTTTTCTTTTGTTACCCATTCATGTTCTAGCACAGAGTCATTTAGCTTCCAGATAGATGATTTTGTAAACTTAACCCTCCTGTGCTTAATTTCTAGTTTTATGGCATCTGAGAAGATACCTTGTATTATTTCAGTGTTTTTTATTTTGTTGAGGCTTGCTGTGTCCTAACATGTGATCGATTCTGGAGAATATTCCAAGTGCACTTGAAAAGAAAGTATATTGAGTTTAAGTTGGGTGCAGTACCTTGAATATATCCACAGGAGTGAGTTGGCTGATTATATAGTTTAGATCTTCTGCATCTTTTTTTAGTTTCTTTTGAGTTGGCCTATCCTTTGGTGATAGTGATGTGCTTAAATCTCCCACCACTATTGTGATGTTGTTGTCTTTTTCTTTCTTCAATTCTGTTAACCATGTTTTATGTATTTTGCAGGTCTATCATTTGGAGCATAAATTTTTACCTAGGTTATGAAGTCTTGATCTATTCTGCCTTTAGTCAGTATGTAATGTCCTTCCTTATCTTTTATGGTGGTTTTCATTCTGAAATCTGTTTTATCAGAGATCAGTATTGCCACTCCTGCTTTTTTGAGGTGCCTTCGGAAACTCTATGTATGAACAGTGCTCAGGCTGTTCCTTCATAGGGTCGCTATGAGTCGTCTACGACTCGACGGCATTAACAACAACAATTTGCTTGATATGTTTTTTTTTTTTTGCCTTTAATTTTGAGTTTGGTCTTTTTTTATTTTTTACATGTATCTTTGGTAGGCAACATATTGATGAGCTTTGTTCTTTTATTCATTCTGCTACTCTTTTCCTCTTAATTAGTGCATTTTGTCCATTCACATTAAGTGTAATTATTGTCACTTGAGCTTTTACTTTTGCCATTTTGCCATGTTTCATTTTTGTTGGTTTTGGTTATTATGGTCCAAGCACTTTCCTTTGGTATCTTTGTGTGAAGTACTTCACTTAACATTTCTTGTAGTTTTGGTCTTGTTTTCACAAATTCCTTAAGTTCCTTCTTTTCTGAAAAGAATCTCATTTTTGTCCTTGGTTGGCAATTGTTTTCTTTCAAATTTCTGTATATGCCATCCCAATGTCTCCAAGCTCGCATGTCTTCTGCTCGGAAATCAGAACTTAATCTAATTGTTTCCACTTTGTATATGACTCTGCATTCCTCTCATGATGCTTTTAGAATTTTATCCTTATCTTTTAATTTGGGTATGATATATCTTGATGTTTTTCTTTTGGGGTCTATTTTATTTGTGCTTCTTGAATATGGATTTCCTCATTTGTCAAAATACCTGTGAAATTTTCTTCTAGTACTTCTTCCACAATTTTCTCAGTGTTTTACCTGTCACTTTCCTGTTCTGGAATTCCAGTCATACCAAGTTACTCCATTTAATATCATTCCATGTGATACTAATATGTTCTTCATGTCTCATCTCTGATTTTTCTCCTAGTATGATTTTTAGTGAAGCTCTTGTCTTCCAACTCGCTGACGCTCTTTTCCATCTCTTCAGTCCTACTTTTTTTCTGCTACCAACATGTTGGACACTCCTGTCATTTAGGTCATAATATTCTGAATTGCATTTTCATACTTTTCTGTTATTTCAAGTACTGTGTTGACTGTACTGTCTCTGCCTTGTTATGATTTTTTAAGTTCCTGTACCTATTTATCTATACTATCAATTCTCTCTTCCATCTTTTGCATTTTCTTCCATAACTGTTCAAGTTGCTCCTCTTCAATAAATTTCTTCTGCATTGTTGTCTCTGGGGCATTTGCTTTTTTAATTGCTTCTTCCATCATTTTCATTTTCTTCTGTAGTTGTTTAAATTACTCCGCATCAACATATTTCTTCTAGTTCTCTCTATCTGGGGTATTCATTTGGTCTGCTTTATTAGAAGAAGGGTTATTTTCTTTTTTCGTGATAACTGTGGCAGATTCCTGCTTTCTTGACATTATCTGAATCTTTTCTTAGTAGATGCTAGGTTGGTGTAACTATATAGTAACCAAGAGTATGGCAATATTTTGTGAAGGACTTGCATATTTGTGCTTCCTCCTTGCCCCGAGGCTCATAAGCCAATGGAACAAATTGTGGTGATCTATCTTCCCAAAGTACCCGAATGGCAAACCAACAAGCCTTGGTTTTTCCCTTCTAGAACTGGCTCCTCCACCTCACTCAAGCTGCTTCAGCTCTCCCACTCCCTTCCACTTGAGCTCAAGGGGTCTCATGTGTTCTAGCAAAACAGCAGTCATCCATCCGAAGTACCTGAATGGGAAACTAGGAAGCCTTACTTTTTTTCCCCTTCCAGAACTGGCTTCTTCACCTAACTCAATCTATCTCAGTTGTCTCACTCCCTTCCACTTGAGCTTAAAGGGTTCCTCATGCTCTAGTTAAACAGCAATGATCCCCCCAAAGTACCTGAATGGGAAACCAGGAAGCCTTGATTTTTCCTTTCCAAAACTGGCTATTCCACCTCACGTGAGCTTCTCCAGCTTCCCACTACCTTCCACTTGAGTTTAAGGGGTCCCACATGGTCTAGCAAAATAGCAGTGATCCACAAATTACTGTGGGTGCATTGCTGCCAATTCCTGCTGTGCCTCGTCTTACATACCTTGGACATAGTGTTAAGAGAGGTGATACCTTTGAAAAGGATAACATGTTTTAAAAGGTGGAGGGTCAGGGTGAGCTCTGGTGGCCTAGTGGCAAGAAGTTGCACTGCAATCCCAGAGGTGTGTGGTTCAAATCCACAAGATGCTCTGTTGGAGAAGGAGTGACAATCTCCTCCTATACCAGTCAGATCCGATTTGACCGTACACGCATAAAAAAATAATTTAAAAAGGGGGAGGGTCAATAAAAGAGAGGAAGAACCCCAATAAGATGGATTGACACACTGGCTGCAGTAATAGAATCAAATATATCAGAAATGATAAGGATGGCATAGAATAGGACATGGTTCAGATATGTTATTCATGTTGTTGTTACATGTCATCGAGTCACCTGCTACTTATAGTGACCCTTTGTACAATAGCCCTAAACCCTATGCCAATCTTCTTGTCTCAGACACACCTACTTCCTCTACCCCAGTCACTGAGTTAATCCATCTCATTGAAGTTCTTCCTCTCCTGTGCTGTCCCTCCACCTTCCCAAGCATAATTTCCCTCTCCAAGGACTGGTCCCTCCTTGCAACATACCCAAAGTATGAGAGACAAAGCTTCAGAATCCTTCCTGCCAAGAAGTAGCCTGGTTTCACCCTCTTTAGGATGAACCTGTTCATTCTCTTAGCAGTCCATGGTATATTCAATACTCTTCTCCAACACCACCAAAGGCATGACTTCTCCTATCATCCCTAGTTTTTTTCCAGCTCTCTGATGCATAGCAAATGATTTCAAAGACCATGGTCTGTATCAGATACATCTTAGTCTCCAGACTGACATTGTTCCTCTTCAGTACTTTGGAGAGGTTTCTAACAGCCGACTTTCCCAACACAATATATCTTTTAATTTCCTGGCTGCTGGCACTAAGATTGTTAATTGTAGAGCCAAGCAAACTAAAGCTGTTTACAATCTCAATCTCTTCACTATCCATCACAATGCTTCCAATTGGCCCAGTGGTGAGAATCTTTGTTTTCTTGATATTGAGCTTCAATCCATATTGAAGGTTTCAGTCCTTGACCATCTGCAGCAAGCACTTCTGGTCCTCCTCAGTTTCAGCAAGCAGCGTTGTGTCATCTACATAACACAGACTGTTGATGAGTCTTCCTCCAATCCTGATTCCACATTTCTCCTCATAGAGCCCAGCTTGATGATCTGTTCTGCATATAGATTGAGAAGGTATGGAGATAAGACACATCCCTGGTGTACACCCTTCCCAATTTTGAACCATGCAGTGTTTCCTTGCTCTGTTCTGACGACTGACTCCTGGATCAAGTATAGGTGTTGCATAAGCACAATCAAGTGTTCTGAGATTCCCATTCTTCTCAGAGTTAGCCACAGTTTGTTGTTGTATAGTCATTGAAATTGGCATTCATCTGGTCCTCCCTGTTTTCAGTCAAGATCATCTAACATTAAGTACAATATCCCTAGTACCACGACCCCTTCTAAAGCCAGCCTGCACTCCTGGCAGTTCTCTGTTGATGTGCTGTTCTAGTCGTTTTTAGATAATCGTCAGCAGAATCTTGTCATGTGATATTAATTATACTGTTTGATTATTTCGATAATTTCCACTCTCTTTTATTCATTAAATCACTCAATTAAACATTACTTAACAACAAGAAAAAATATTTTTAATTGCCCCTCATTCAATTACTTATGTACTTTTGGTGTTACAACATTAGGTACAATTGTTCTATGACATTTATTATGTCTCCTCAAATCCTTACTGTACCTTGCATTTTGCTTCTTCCTACATATTCATTCACTAATCTCTGCTTACCTCTCCTTCCCTTCGCATCCCTATCAATCCTCCATGATTGCTTCTATCTGTAAATAAAAACTTCCTTCGCCTTTTTAAAAAAAAATCATTCAACCATGTTCTACATTGTTATTTACAATGCATGCACTAATGGTTGTAAATTCATTTCCACATTATCCTTACCTTCATTTATTTCAGTAATTGTCTACTCATTCATTTCTTATTCTGCCTATCTCTTATAACCAGATTCTCCCCATATGTAAACCTCTCTGTAGTTTTATTTTTAAATAGTGGTGGTCTTATACAGTGTTGGATACAAAAAAATCCTTTTGCGATTTAGTTATTTCACCAACTAATGTCCTTTAGAGACATCTTTGTTATACAGTATTGCAAAAGTGTTGTTTTTCAATATGACATGATACTTTATTATATGAATGTACCACAGTTTTTCTATTCATGTATTTGCTAATGAGCCCTTGAATGTTTCCATCTCTTTACTATTGTGATTAATGGTACAAGAAACACGACTATGCATTTATATATGTTTGTGTCACAACTCTGATTTCTTTAGGATATATCCCTAGAACACTTGTTCTTAAAGGATTTACTTAGGGCATCCACTTCCGAAATGGCTTGCCTCCAGAATCTCTATGAAAAGTGCTCAGGTCTTTCATTGGTAGGGTCGCTATGAGTTGTTTAAGACTTGACAGCACTTATCAACAACAACAACAACATATCCCTAGCACACTTGATCTTAGATGATATACCTAGTAGTGTAAAAGAATGGATCTAATGATCCTTTCATTTTCAACCTTTTGAGTAAACATGGAAGTGCCTTCCATAATGGCTGCAACATTTTATTCTCTTCAGCACTGCATGCGAGTTTCAATTCCATCACATTCTTTCCTGTATTTGTTGTCCACTGTCCTTTTAAACTTTACTCTTGTTGCTGGTGTGAGATAACGTCCCATTGAGTTTCACCCCCTTCATTTTATTTTTATTTTGCATTTGTTTACAAACAAAATCTGTATACACTGTATAGCATTCATGTACATTGCATTTCACACAATTCTTCATTTACACTGTGTGAAAGTACATTGTGTCTTATAGAATTAATCACCATTGGTCTATACCTATTATTATCCCATCTTTTCAGGTCCCTATTGAATCTTTCCTAATTTCTTGACCCCTAAACCCCACCCTCCATCCACTGAAATCTGTCATCCTGTTATTTCCTCTCCACCACCACCCCTTTTCCCTTTTGAATTTTTATATACATCTTACTAGTTATCCTTTTATGTTTACAGTAATTATCTTAGGCGATATTTGTCCTTTTAGACTAAGTTATTTCACTCAGTATAATACTCTCTAGATTCTCCCACAGTATATAGTATTATACAAAATTGCTGCTCCTAATGCTGCATAGTATTCTATTTTGTAAATATACCATAATTTCTCATCCATTCATTTATTGATGGACATTTGGACTGTTTGCATTTTCTTACTATTGTGACTAATGCCACTGTGAACATTATTGTATAAATCTCCATTTGTGTCTCAGTTATAGCAGGGTCATATGCTCAGCTTTTTGAGGAAATGCCAAACTGGCCTCCAGAGTAGTTGTACCATTTTACAATCCCACCAGTAGTGTATGAGAGTTCAAATCTCTTCCTATCCTCTCCAATGTTTTACTTGCTGTCCTGCTAAACTTTTCTACTGCTACGGGAGTGAGATGTGGTTTTTGTTTGTACCTCTCTTATTGCCAGTGATTTTGAGCATTTCTTCTTGTTTCTGTTAGCCATCCAAATGTCTTCCTTCATGAAGTCTTTCAATGTCTTTTGCCCATTTTGAAAATGGGTTATCCTTTACCTTGTAGAGGCCTTGTAGTATTCTATAAATTTTCACTATGAGGTTCTTGTCTGAGATTGCATGCCAAATGATTTTTCCCAGTCTGTAGGGTATTATCACCATATTTTTAAAAGTTTTGAAGCACACAGAGACTTAATTTTTAAAAAGTCTCATTTATTGATTTTTTAATAAATGTTTTTATTTTGTGATTTTTTTATAGAAAAGTTGGATTTTCTTTCACTCATTGTTGCATGTTTTCCTCCAGTTCACTTCTTTTTATAAAAAAATAATTTTAATGAAAGTTTGCAGAGACTTTGGATTTCCATTCATTCATTGTTCCACACTTCCCTCCCTGCCCACACCTCCCCCCTAGTTCACTTTTCTCTTTGAAAAGTAAGAAATAATTCTTTCATTGTTATACAATCTCTCCCCCCTCTCCCCAGTCCACTCCACTATGCAGCTTTCTGGACACTTTTCATGACAATAATATCTAATCATACATCCCTTTAAAACAGTTTTCTCTCTCATCTCTTTCAATGCAGTATACATAATTTATCCCATCTTTCTCAGTCTCCCCCCAACCTCAATGTTAGTCCCATTTTACAACAGTGGGACTATTTAGTATTTGTTCTTTTGTGACTGAGATATTTCACTGAGCATAACATCCTCCAGGGTCACTCATTTTCTATAATATTTCATGAGTTCCTTGTTTTTCAATGCAACATAGTATTCCATTGTGCGAATATACCACAGCTTCTCTATTTGTTTGTTGATGAGAACTCGGGTTGTTTCCAGCTCTTTACTATTGCGAACAAAGCGGCAATAAAGATGAGTGTGCATGTATCTATTTGAGTGGCAGTTCTAGTTTCTTTAGGGTATAACTCCAGTAGTGGAATTGCTGAGTCAAATGGTATTTCTATTTGTAATTTCTGAGAAAGCTCGATAGTACCTTCCATAGTGGTTGCACCACTTTACACTCCCATCAACAGCGAATAAAGTTTCCAGTTTCTCCACAACCTTGCCAGCATTCATTGTTTGCTGTTCTGTGAAATTTTGCTATTCTTACCAGAATGAGATGATATTTCATAGCTGTTTTGTTTTACATCTCTCTTAGAGCTAGGGATTCTGAATATTTCTTCTTGTTTGTGTTCACCATCTGAATGTCTTCTTTGGTGAAGTGTCTGTTCATATCCTGTGCCAATTTTTCAATTGGGTTGTTTACCTTTATCTTGTTGTGGTGTCATTTGTTAATTTTGTTCTCTCCTGGTTGTGAATTTCTGGCTATATTTGCAAGCCGATTTATGCCATAAACTAGGGCTTTTGTTGGAAGTAGGAGTGGCATCCACTTCCTGAACAACATGCCTCTAGAAACTCTATGAACTTAAAGAAATGATGATGATTATAGAGCAGGGTTCAGGTCTTATGCTCATAGTGTTGCTATGACTCGTGCTCTGCTCAAAGGCAATCAATAACAACAACAACAGGGCTTCGAAGTTTGATCCCAATTTGTCTCTTGTGATCTTTAGAGTTTGGGATTTTACCCCTAGGTCTCTGATTTACCTTGAGTTGCTTTTTGTGTATGGTGTGTGAGATGTGGATTCTGTTTCAGCTTTGTGCATGTAGCAGTCAAGTTTTGCCAGCACTATTTGTTGAACAGATTGACATTTTCCCATTTGATAAGTTTGGTTTTCTTGTCTAGGTAGATGGGTTAATTCTGGGTTCTCTATTCTGTTCCATGGTCTATGTGTCTGTTATTTTATCTGTACCATGCTGTTCTGGTTGTTCCAACTGTGTAGGAAGGGATGTTGGATTTTGTTATTTTTTTAAATTTTAATGTTTTCTCTTGTTACACATTATATATATGTATATATATATTTACTAATTTTAATGAACATTTACAGAGACTTTGGATTTCCATTCATTGCTTCATTTTTCTCCCTGCCCACCCCTCCCCACCCCCAACCCCAGTTCGCTCTTCTCTCTGGAAAGTGAAAGAAAAATTCTTTCATTGGTATACAGGGCTCCCCACCCGAAGTCCACCCCACCATGCAACCTTCATTCTGAACTCTTGTCATGACCATAAAACCCAATCATATATTGCTTTTAAACAGTTCTCTCCCTCATCTGTTTCAATGCAGTATATATAATTTATCCCATCTTTCTCAGTCTTCCCCAAATCCTAATGTCAGTCCGATTTTACAATAGTGACACTATGCATTGTATTTCTTTTTGTAACTGAGCTTTTTCACTCAGCATAATGTCTTCAAGGATCATCCATTTTGTATTATATTTCATGAGTTTCTTGTTTTTCAATGCAGTATAGTATTCCATTGTGTGAATATACCACAGCTTCTATATTAATTCATTTGTTGGTGTGCACTTAGGTTGTTTCCAACTCTTTGCTATTGTGAACAAAGCCACGATGAACATGGGTGTGAATATATCTGCTTGGGAGGTGGGTATGGTTTCTTTGGGGTATATTCACAGTAGTCGAACTTCTGAGTCAAATGGCATTTATTTCTATTTGCAACTATCTGAGAAAGTGCCATACTGTCTTCCATAGTGGTTGCACCATTTTATACTTGCATGAACAATAAATAAGGATTCCAGTTTCTACAAAACCTCACCAGCATTTGTTGTTTGCTGCTCTGTTAAATTTTACTATTCTTATTGGGGTGAAATGATATGTCATACTTGTTTGATTTGCATCCCTCTTAGAGCTAGAGATTTTGAACATTTCTTCATGTGTTTGTCTGCCATCTGAATATCTTTTTTTGGTGAAGTGTCTGTTCATATCCTGTGTCCATTTTTCAATTGGGTTATTTACCTTTATCTTGTTGTGGTGCCCAAGTATTTTATAAACTCTGGATATAAGTCCCTTATCTGATATGTCATTACCAGATACTTTTTCCCAGTCTGTGTCTTCCCTTTTTACGCTGTTGGAGAAGTTTTTGGATGTGCATAGGGATTTGATTCTTAGAAGGTCCCATTCATCTATTTGATCCTCTCCTGGTTGTAGATTTTTCAGGATGCTTGGAAGACTGTTTATGTTGTGGAATCTTACAAGCTTTTCTTTAATGAAGTTTATAGTCCTAGGTTTTAGTCAT
>NW_006399833.1:6263582-6264726 GCF_000299155.1 Elephantulus edwardii
GATAATCTGTTCTGCATATAGGTTGAAAAGGTATGGAGATAGGATGCATCCCTGGTGTACGCCCTTCCCAATTTTAAACCATGCAGATAGTTTTCCAATTTTGCCAGCACCATTTGTCAGCACCTACCTGATTTCATCTCCTTGTCAAAAATCGGTTGTCCGTAGGTAGATGGGCTGATTTCTGGCTTCTCAAGTCTATTCCATTGATCTATGTGTCTGTCATTGTACCAGTACCACACTGTGTAGTACACCACCACAGCAGTATAGTAGGGTTTGAAATTAGGCAGTGAAATGCCTCCTACCTTGTTTCTCTTTTTAAGGAGTGCTTTGCTTATTTGAGCCTTCTTTCCATTCCAAATGAAACTGCAGATTGCCTTTTCCATCTCATTGAAGAATGGAATTTATATTGGGATTGCATTGAACATGTAAATTACCTTTGATAGTATTGTCATTTTTACAATATTGAGTCTTCATATCCAAGGGCAAGATACGTTCTTCCATTTCTCCAGGTCTCTTTTTGTTTCTTGTAGTAATGTTTTGTAATTTTTTTAATAGGTCCTTTGTGTTTCTAGTTAGATTTATTCCCAAAATATTTAATCTTGTGATTAGCTATTGTGAAGGGTATTGATTTTCTTGGTTTCAGCTCTGTATTCTCTTTGTCACTGTACAGAAATACAACTAATTTTTGTATGTTGATCTTGTATCCTGCCACTTTGCTGCCACTATGTCCTGTAATTTTCTTGCTGAGTCTTTAGGGTTTTCTAAGTATACTATCATGTCATCTGCATATAGAGAGAATTTTACCTCCTCTTTGCCAATTTGGATACCTCTTATTTCCTTCTCTTTTCTTATTGCTATTGCTAAGACTTCCAATACAATATTGAATAAGAGAGGTGACAGTGGGCATCCTTGCTCAGTTCCTAGGCAATGCCTTTAATATCTCTCCATTGAGAACAATGTTGGCCCTTGGGTTTGCGTATATACTTTTTACTATGTTGAAGAAATTCCCCTCTAATCCTATTTTGTTGAGAGTTTTAATCAGGAAAAGATGTTGGATTTTGTCAAAGGCCTTTTCTCCATCAATTGATAGGATCATGTGGTTCTTGTTCTTTGTTTTGTTAATGTGATGAGTTACACTGATTAT
>NW_006399833.1:6266466-6290478 GCF_000299155.1 Elephantulus edwardii
TCTTTATCTTAATTTTTCAGGTGTATCTCTTGTAGACCACATTTTGATGGATATTTTTTTCCAATCTGGTACTCTTTTTCTCTTCAGTGGTTCATTTAAAGCATTCACTTTAAATACGATTCTTGAGAGGCAGGTTTTATTGCTATCATTTTGTTGAGTTATTCTTGGTGTTGTTGCTAGTTACTTTGGTTCATCCTGCTTTCTCTGGTACTTATGTAAGAAGGACGTCTCTCACTGTTTCCTTCAACACTCGTCTTGTTTTTAAAACTCCCTTAGGTTCTTTTTTTCTGGGAATATCTTGATTTCTCCTTCATATTTGATGGATAATTTTGCTGAGTACAGTATTCTTGGTTGACAGTTGTGTTCATTGAGTGTTTGATATTTGTCCTTCCACTCTCTTCTTGCTCACTTGGTTTCTGCTGAGAAATCAGCACTTAATCTTTTCTGCTCTTCCTTATAGGTTACTCTTTGTGCCCTCACTGCTGTCAGAGTTCTCTCCTTATGTTTAGTTTTGGGAAATTTGACTATGATATGCCTTGGTGTTTTTCTTTTGGGGTCTAGTCTATAATGGTGTTCGATCACCTTCTTGAATATATATTCTCTCATTCTTCATTATGCCTGGGAATTTTTCTTTTAGTAAGTCTTCCACAACTTTTTCCGTGCTTTTACATGCTTTCTTCTATTCTGGGATTCCAATGATGCACATATTATTTCTCTTTATGGTGTCCTACATTATTCTTAGGCTTTCTTCTTTTTCTTTCTTTTTTGATTCTGCTGTTTTGCTCTAGCAGATCAGTGGTTACAATTCTTTCTTCTTTTTCACTGATTATATGTTCCATCTCTTCAACTCTGTTCATGTGTCCCTCCATCATGTTGACAGCATCTGAAACCTTGGACCTCATATTTTGGATGATGGTTTCTTGTTTTTCCTCTAATATCTCATTAGTTTTATCTGCATTGTTTTGGATTTTTTTTTAAGCTCCTCCTGATTTTTTCTTGCAGTGTCCTGTTTGTTTTTCACACATTGAAAATATTCAGTCATTGTTCTTTTGAATTCTGTGTCAGAAAGTTCCAGCAGACTTTCTGGCTTCAGGAAATCCATTGCTACTCTGTCAGTTTTGGAGGGTGATAGCTCGCTTTGGGCTTGTGTGGGTAGTGATGTAGTCTGCTTCTTTCAAGACATTGCTGTGGTAGAGTGTTTCGTGTCTGAAACTATAGCTGGTTTTTTATCAGATGTCACTGCTGTAGAATAAGATTGTGCAGGCACACAAGTGAATGCACGTATGGTGGGTGCATTCACAGACTCACACTTGGGTGGTGGTTAGGGGGAGACTCACATGCAGGTGCACAAGGGAGGGGAGTGTGGGAGAGACCTGAATGAAAAACCAGGAAGCCTTGGTTTTCCCCTGGAGAACTGGGTCTGCCAAACCAGTTGAACTCCAGCTATCTCACTCCTTCCTGCTTGAGGTGATGGGATCCCACAATTGGTACAGCAATCAGCCATGATCCCCCCTAAGTATCTCACTCAATTTCCTGCTGTCCTGCTTGCTCCTGGTCGGTGGATTCCACTGCAGATCACTGCTCTCTGCTGCAGCTCACTGCTCCCCACTGTGGCTCAGTGCACCCCACAGAGGCTCTCTGTACCTTGCCTATACTTGCTGCACCCCAGTGATGCTTGCAGCTCCTGTGTCTCTTAAATACCCACATTGATCAGTAGCAATGTTTTGAGAAGCACCTGCTTGCTCCTGTCAAGTGGGTCTCACAGCGGCTCAGCAGGCAGCTTCTGGCTGGGACTCAGCTGGAGGCTTCTGCTGAAGCTCGCAGCTCACAGCCCCTGAGTTAAGGGGTCCCATGTGGTCAAGATAGACAGCAGTTCCCCCCCCAAATAACTGTGGGAGCAATGCAGGCAATGCTGTCCCACACTTCCTGTGGCCCCCCACTTCTTTTCCTCTTCTTTTCATGCTTCTTGGATTATTTAATATTCTGCCTAAAATATCCTTAAGTATTGTAACTCACAGCTTAAATTTGTTATTCCATCCCTGCTTAAGAAATGCAGAGAGAGTATGACCCTTTTGATTTTATGACTCCAGCTCTTTGCATATTTCATTGTAATACTTTGCTTTGTCTTCCCAAGCTGGCCTTTGAAATCTTCAGTTCATCTCCTTAATTTCTTTGTGCTGGCTTCTTGGTACTCTAGTGCATTATTCAGAGTCTCATCTGACATCCATCTTGGTCTTTTATTCCTCCTCTGCCTTTGTAATGATCTTTTTCATTTTTAATGTACGATATCCTTGATATCCTGCCACAGCTCATTTGATCTTCACTCATTCGTGTTCAAGGCCTCAAAACTGTTCCTGAGATGGTTTTGAAATTTGATTGGGATAGACTTTAGCCCAAATTTTGGTTCCTATGGATTTGACTTAATTTTCTTCCACTTCAACTTGAAATTGTTGGTCTGTTCCACAAACAGCACCTGCCCTAGTTTTCACAGCTGATATTTAGCTACCTCAGTGATTCTTTCCACAGATGTATTCTATTTGATTTCTATGCATACAATCAGATGAAATCTGATGAAAATCTATAACATATATAGAGATAGAAATCTATAAATATAATCTAGATATATAATCTATAAATCTAAATCTATAAAATATATGTTGTTCTTGTTAAGTGCCGTTGAGTCACAGGCGACTCATAGCGACCCTATGAAGGAGGGTCCTCGACACTTGGGTGCATTTCATCCTCTCTCCAGGTTCATAGGGTTTCCGGAGGCAAGCTATTATGGAAGTGGATGCCACTACTCCTTCCAAATAAAATGTACAAGAATCTAAAAATCTGAAATCTATATCCTGTTTCTTATAAAAGGTATTTGCAATGAATAAATCATTGAATGCACAGAATTCTATCATTCTTTCTCCAGCTTTATTTCTGTCTGTAAGTCCATGTTTTCGAACTACTGATCCTTCTTCCCTGTTCCCCAATATTGCATTCCAGTCACCCATCTTAATGCATCTTGATTGCATGTTTTATCTGTTCCTGATTGCAAACTTTTGTAGACATCTATTTCATCCTCTTTGGCTCTAGTTGTTGGTGTATTCACTGGACTTCCTTTTATGTGTATGGATATTGTCCTGTCCCTCACCACACTGTATTTCAAGATGGATATAGAAAAGACTTCTTAAATTATAAAAACAACCCCATTTTTTATCATCATTTAATATCTGGTATAGAAGATTGTATGATCATCTGATGCAAAATGTCCCATGCCAATCCTTCACTTCACCAGTACCTAATATGTCAATAATTATGCATTGCATTTCTTTCTTAACAATGTCCAATTTTCCTACTTTCATGCTTCTGACATTCCACGTTCCAATCACTATTGTCTGCTTACAATTGTTCCTCCTTCTTTGTGTTTCCATATTTGGGGTCTCAGCCTCAGTTGCCATATTTGCTAGTCTAGGTGTGCTCTATTGTACACAGGTTTTTCAGAGGCCTGTAATTTTAGAAGTGGATGGCCAATTCTTCCTAATCTGTCTTAATTTTTTCAGAATCATATCTGACAGACAAGCATTTTACAGAAAGGAGTAAATGAAAATCATTTAATCATTTACCCAATTATAGAAGTGATGAATAAATTCAGTGTTGCTACCCACCCTTGGCACATGTGTCTTGACCCACCCTTTTCCCTACTCCACCAGCATCCACTTCCACTCCCATCTATACTGTTCAACACCTCTCTTCCCTTATCCAGCCCTTGATATGATGGTTTAAGTCTTAAGCTGTCAGGGCTTCTGTGATTCTGAACACCTCACACTGGTGCCAGTGTCTTATGCTGTGGCCAGTATCTCTTGAATTTAGGAATCTCTAAGTCCAAATACCAGGTACAAATATCAAGGAAGGCTTCCTATCTCAGATGGTTCTGAGGAAAACTCCTTTGTCTTGAACTCCTGCTCCAGGACTGACTTCTTGTGGCTTAGTGCCTCTTCACTTCCATTTGCAACGTGGTGCTGACACAAGAGGAGCAGACACTGACAAAATAAGATGAATTGGCATGGGACATTTTGGATCAGACAACCTTTGTTCTTATAATCTATTTTCTAAGAGGTCTGTTTTAGAGTCCATGGGGCTAGATAGTTGTTCTTTTTCTATTTGATGGAAATAGTGAGTTACATTCCTAATTTTGCTTCTTTATTCCCTTTTTATGTGTTTGCCTATTAAAATGAACTGTCCCTTGAGGACTGCCTTACCTGTATCCTACAGGTTTTGGCATGTTGTATTTTCATTATCACTTGCAATTGCAAAGGCAAGTGATTCAAGTCCACCAACTGTTTCATGGGAGAAGGATGGGAAATCTACTCCAGTGCAATTAACTACCTCTGAAAACTTGTTGGAGGATCAGTGATGGGTCAGTTCTGACTAGACAGTAGATGACAATAATTTCTTCTACAACCCAATAGTGTTCTATTAAGGTGGTATGTAGCGTCCACTTTTATAAGGTTTATCCTCTTGTTAATTTCTAGCTTCATGGCATTGTTGATTATGCCAAGGTGTTTGACTGTGTGGATCATAACAAACTGTGGCTGACTCTGAGAAGAATAAGAATCCCAGAACACTCGATCATGCAAATGTGAAACCTATGCTTGGACCAGGAAGCAGTCATCAAAACAGAGCAAGGAACACTGCATGGTTCAAAATTGGGAAGGATATACACTAGAGATGTGTCCTGTCTCCATACCTTTTCAACCTGTATGCACAACAGATTGTCCGAGAGGCTGGGCTCTATGAGGAGAAGTGTGGCATCGGGATTGGTGGAAGATCTATTAACAATCTGCATTAAGCAGATGACATAACCCTGCTTGCTGAAACTGAGGAGGACCTGAAGAGATTGCTGCAGAAGGTCAAGGACTGCAACCTTCAATATCGATTGAGGCTCAATATCAAATACAAAGATTCTTACCACTGGACCAATGGGCATTATCAGGATGGATGGTGAAGAGACTGAGATTGTTAACAGCTTTAGTTTGCTTGGCTCCACAATCAACACTCTTGGCACCACTAGCCAGGAAATTAAAAGACGTATTGTGATGGGGAAATTCTGCTGTTAGGGCCCTCTCCATAGTACTGAAGAGCAATGGTGTCAATCTGGATACTAAGGTGTGCCTGATACATGCCATGGTGTTTGCAATCACTTGCTATCCGTCAGAGAGCTGGACAAAGACTAGGGAGAATAGAAGGAGAATTTATGCCTTTGAGCTGAGGTGCTGGAGAAGAGTATTGACTGTACCATGTACTGCTAGGAAAACAAACAGATTCAACCTGGAGAGGGTTAAACCAGGCTTCTCCTTGGAGACAAAGATTCTGAAACTTCATCTGACATACTTTGGACATGTTGCAAGGAGGGAAGTCATGCTTGCGAGGGTGGAGGGACAGTGCAGGAGAGGAAGACCCTCTATGAGGTGGATTGATTCAGTAACTGGGTAATGGCGGTAGGTGTGTTGGAGACAGTGGGATTGGCACAGGATAGACCAGAGTTTAGGGCTGTATGAGTCACTGTCGACTGGACAGCACATAACAACAACAATAACAATATGGTGTTCTGAACAGATGCTTTGTATTATTTTAATTTGTTCAGGCCTGTATTTTTTTCCTAATATATGATCAATTCTGGAAAATGTAGCATGTGCACTTAAAAAAAACCAAACAAACAAACACCAAAACAGATTGTTAGTTGGATACAGTACCCTGAATACATCCACAACATCGAGTTAGCCAATTATATAGTTTATATCTTCTGCATCCTTTTAAAATTTCTTTTTAGTTGACCCATCCTTTAGTGAAAGTCGTTTTTTAAAGTCTCCTACCACTATTATTGTGCTGTCCATTTCTTCCCTAGGGCTATTAACAATTGTTTTATGTATTTTGCAGGTCTATCATTTAGTAGTTGTTGACCAAGGATATGTCTTTTTGAATTATGGTGCCAGTGCCCTTCCTTATATTTTATGGTTGTTTTCATCCTGGAGTCTAGTTTATTAGTGATTAATATTGTCACTCCTGCTTTATTTATGGATGCCGTTTGCTTGGGATTTTTCCCCCCCTGCCTTTGATTTTTAGTCTTTTTCTTCATTTCTTAGATGTGTTTCTTGTAGGCAACATATTGATGGGTTTTGTGTTTTGTCTTGTTTTTCTTTTAATCCATTCTGCTACTTTTTTCTCTTAATTGGTGCATTTAATCCATTCATGTTAAGTGTGATAATTGGCAAGCCAGGTTTTATTGCTGCCATTTTTCTGAGTTTCTTATTCTGTTGTTTCTGCTTACCATGGTCCACCCATTTTCTTTTAGTGTCTCTCTTGAAGGACTTCTCTTAGAATTTCTTGTAGAGATTGTCTTGTTTTCACAAAATCCTTAAGTCCCTACTTTTCTATAAAATGGCCCAATTTATCCTTCATGTTTAAAAAATTACTTTATATTGGTTTGCATACAAAATTCATGTACATTGTGTTTTGCACTTTCATTTACTTACTGTTTCATACAATTATTACCATATGTTGTGTTTTATAAAATTATTCACCATTGAACTATGAACATTCAGGTCTTCACTAGATCCTTCCCATTTCCTTTTCCCTTCCCTCCTTCTACTCATCCAATTGTGTGACCCATGATTTCACCACTGCCCATCCTCACTCGTCTGTTCCTACCCCTTTTCCCCTTGAACCCCTATACATATTTTACTAGTTATCCTTATATTTTTACAATAATGATCTTGTGCAATATTTGTCTTTATGAGACTAAATTTTATTTGCTCAGCATTACGTTTTCCAGTCCCTCCCAAGTTATGTAGTAATTTTTTTAAATAAGTACTCTTAAGTGCTGCACGGTAGTATTCCATCATGTGAATGTACCACAATTTCTCAGTCCCGTTGTAGTTGGACATTTTGGCTGTTCGCACGTTCTAACAAGTTTGTATAATGCTGCTCTGAACATTGGTGTACAAATCTCTGTGTCTTAGTCCTCATTTCTTTAGGGTATATTCCTAGGAATGGAATAGCTGGGTCATATGGAATTTCTAGGTTCAGCATTTTGAGGAAAGCAAACTGCTTTCCAGAGTAGTTGTATAATTTTACAATCCTATCAACAGTGTATGAAAGTTCCAGTCTCTCCAAATCCTCCAATAAAGAGTAAACTACAAAGGAGAAACAATTGGATTAAGTTCTAATTTTTCAGCAAAAACCATGCAAGCAAGAAGACAATGGGATGGCATATACAGAAAGTTGAAAGAAAGCAATTGCCAGCTGATCCTGTATCCAGCAAAGCTATCCATCAAATATGAAGGAAGAATTAGGTCATCTGTAGAAAAGCAGGAACGTAAGGAATTTGTGAAAACAAGGCCAACTCTAAAAAGAACATTTTCTTTCAACTTTCTGTAAATGCCATCTCATTTTCTTCTTGCTTACAAGGCTTCTATTGAAAAGTCAGAGCTTAATCTGGTTGGTTCTCCTTTGTAGGTGACTCTCTGTTTTTCTTGTGCTTCTTTTGGTCTTCTATCCTTAGTTTTTGTTTTGGAGAATTTACTTATGGCACTTCTTGATGTTTTCTCGTGGGGTCTAGTTTGCTTGGAGTTTGCTGAGATTCTTGAATGTTAATTTCCTCATTTTTCATGATACCTGGGAAGAAGAGTGAGACACTCAATCAAATGTATTCACTAAATGACTCCATCGATTGGCTTAAGTTTGTTAAAGATTATGAGGATGGCACAGGAAAGGATAGGGTTCAAATCTGTTGTTCATAGGGTCACTATGTTTCATACTTGACTGAATGACATTTAACAACAACAATAAACATTTGTGGAAAGACTTACTGAGTCACCGTACCAAAATAGATTAGATTGGTGGATACAGAACCATTTCAGGATGTAATGTGATCAAGAACCAATGATGATGCAGGAAAAAGTTCAAGCCGGATTGAAAGCATCAGCAAAAAAAAAAAGGTCCCAGTAACTGATTGGATACCAACGGACATGTTTCAAATGACAGATGCAGGACTACACATGCTTACCAAGCTATGCCAGGAAATTTGGAGGACAGATACCTGGCTAACTGATGGGAAGAGATCCATTTTTGTTTCCATTACCATAAAGGGTTATGCAACAGAATATGGAAATTAGAGAGCAATAACATTAATAACACATGCAAGTAAAATTTTGCCCAAGATCATTTAAAAATTACTATCATAGGACATCAACTGAGAACCCCATAAATTCAGTCTGTATTTAGAACAAGCCATGTTACCAACAATATAATGGCTCATGTCAGTTGGATCTTGGCTGAAAGTAGAGAATACTAGGATGCCTATTTGTGTTTTATTTGCTATGCAAAAGTTTTTGACTGTGTATAATATGATAAACTATAGATAACATTGAGAAGAATGGGAATCCACTCACGAATACTTAAGCATGATCATATGAAACCTATAACTAGACCAAGAACCTGTTGTGAGAACATAGGTAGGAAGTACTGCATGGTTTAAAATCTGAAAGGTGAGTATCAAGGTAGCATCCTTTCTGCATATTTATTCAATCTGCATGTAGACCACATCTTTCATGAAGCTGGACTATATAAAGAGGAATATGGCATCAGGACCAGAGGAAGACTCATCAACAAACTACATTATGCAGATGATGCAACTTTGCTTGCTGAATATGAAGAGGACTTGAAATGCTTGCTAGGTCAAAGACTACAGTTTTAAATATGAGTTCCATCTCTGTGTCAAGGAAACAAAAATCCTCACCACAGGGAAAATAGGCATATCACGATAGATGGAGAAGAGAAGAGTTGGAAATTGTCAATTATGTTATCTTGCCAGAATCCACAGTCAGCACCTTTAGCACCAGTAACTAGGAAATCTAAAGGCAAGTCTGCTGTCAAGGACCTCTCCAAAGACTAAAGAGAAAAGTTGTCAGTTTAAAAACTAAGGTGAGCCCAATTGAGGTGATTGTCTTTTCAATCCTTCGCTATTTATCAGAAAGTTGAACAATATATAAGTATGACAGAAGAAATATTGATGTCTTTGAGTTGTGGTTGGAGAAGATTGCTGAATATCCCATGCACTGCCAGAAAAACAAACAAGTATGTCTTGGAAATGGTGGAGCCAGGATGCTCCTTGGAGGCAAGGATAGTAAAACTTCCACTGACATTCCTTGGGCATATTGTTAGAGGGGACCGGTCCTTGAAAAAGGACATCATACTTGGAAAGATGGAGGATCAGTGAAGTAGAGGAAGACCCTTAATGAGATGGATTGACCTGGTGACTGTAACATTGGCCTTGAGCGTGTCAGAGAAGATGAGGAGGGAATGGGATTGGGCATGGTTCACATTCACTGTTCATAGTGCCACTATGCGTCATAGGTGACTCATTGACATTTAACCACTACAGTAACAAAAACAACATTTAAGATATGATTTTTCCCCTTTCCACAGAATACACTTATTGTTTTCATTTTTAAGGTGTATCCCTCCACTGTAATGCTAAGTTGCCTCATCTATTTATGAGTGATTGTAAGTTATATATTTATTTGTGTAGCCACATAAATGTTCATTCCTAGTATATAACTCATTGTTGTTGTTGTTCTGTTGGTTCCAATTCATACTAACTGTATGGAGTCCTTGTCGTTTTCTAAGTTGTTTTATAAAAGCAGACTGCCACATCTTTCTTTACATAGAGTGAGTTGTGGGTCCAAAGCATTGACTTTTTGGTTAGCAGCCGCATAGTTTAACCACTGTGCTGCCAGAGCTCTTTTACTAGTCTACGTTAATGTAGTTGATTTTTATGTTTGTTTTATATCTTTTGACCTTGCTAAGTTAACCTATTAATTCTAAAAGTTGAGGGGTTTTTTGGGGTTTTCTTTTTAGATTCCTTGAGATTTTCATTAAAGAATTGAGTATGATAAAAATATTCAGAAATTCCAAACTCATCATTATTTTATTTTCTGTCTTATCTCATTGTAATGTCCATAATTTCTAGCAGTGTTGAGTTAAGAGTGGTGATAAGTTCTATTGCTTAATTTCTTGTCTGGACTCATTTTGTATTTCAGCCTTGAGACTAATTATCTATGTTGTTGTGTACTATCAAGTTGGAATGAACTAATAGCTGACTCTGCAGCAGGTTTTCAGATGCAGTAGATTGTAGGGAAGGCTATTGTCTATACTCTCCTATGGAGCAAATAGTAGATTCAAATCAAATACCTTTGGGATTCCAAAGGGCAGCGCAGGAAGACAAAGTAAAGTGTTATAATGAAATGGGCAAAGAGCTGGAGTCAGAAAATCAAAGGGTGTAACCACTATGAAAAGTAGTATGGTGCTTTCTCAAAAAGTTGGAAATAGAAATACAATTTGACCCAGCAACTCCTTTACTGGGAATATACCCTAAAGACACCTGAACTGCCACCCAAGAAGATATATGCACACACATCTTCATTGCTGCATTATTCTCAATAGCAAAGAGTTGGAAACAACCCAAGTGCCCATCAACAAAGAAATGGATAGAGAAGCTGTGGTATATCCACACCATGGAATATTATGCAGCACTGAAAAACAAAGAACTAATGAACTATTATACAAAATGGGTCACCATGGCGGACATTATGCTGAGTGAAATATCTCAGTCACAAAAAGACGAATATTGCATAATGCCACTGTTATAAAACAGGACTGACATCGAGGTTGGGGCAAAACTAATAAAAGAGGGGATACATAATGTACACTGCATTGAAACAGGTGACGGAGATAACATAAGATATTATTGGCATAAAAGTCCAGAATAAGAGCTGCTTAGTAAATTGGTCTGGGGGGGAGAGGCTGTATAACAATGAAAGAACTTTTTTCCAAAGGGGGAAAAAAATAACTGGGAGGGAGGAGAGGCAGGAAGGAAAACGTGAAACAATGAATGAATGGAAATCCAAGTTCTTTATAGACTTTCATTAAAATCCCAATTTTTTAAAAAAAGAAAATCAAAGGGGTTGAGCTTACTCAACATTTCTTAAGCTGACGGAACTGAAGAACAAATTAAAGCCTCGAGGTGCAATACTTAAGGATGCTTTGGGCAGAATATTGAATGATCCAGGATGCATTAAAAGAAAATGGAAAGAGTATACACAATCATTGTACCAACACGAATTGGTGGACAAAGAAGAATTTAATGAAACAACGTATGAGAAAGATCCTGTGGTGATGAAGGAAGAAGTTCAAGCTGCTCTGAAAGAATTGGCAAAAAAGAAGGCCCCAAGAATTGATGGCATACCAATTGACATATTTCAACAAATAGAAGCTGTCCTGGATGTGCTTAGCAAGTTGTGCCAAGAAATCTGGCCAAAGGACTGGAAAAGATCTATATTTGTTCCCATTTCAAAGAAAGGTGACCCGAGTGTGGAAATTATAGAACAATATCATTGATATCACATGCAAGCAAGATTCTACTGAAGATTATCCAAAAATTACTAGAAGAGCACATCAACATAGAACTGCTTGAAGTGCAGGCTGGATTTAAAAGAGGCTGTGATATTATAGCTAATGTTAAATGGATCTTAGCTGAAAGCAGAGAGTACCAGAGAATGTCTATCTGTGTTTCATGGACTATGCAAACCCTGTGTCTGTGACTGTGTGGATCACAACAAACTGTGGCTGACTTTGAGAAGAATGGAAATCCCAGAACGCTTGATTGTGCTTATGCAAAGCCTATAATTGGACCAGGAGGCAGTCGTCAGAACAGAGCAGGGAAACAGTGCATGGTTCAAAATTGGGAAGAGTGTATGCCAGGGATGTGTCCTATCTCCATACCTTTTCAATCTATATGCAGAATAGATTATCTGGAGGGGTAGGCTCTATAAGGAGAAATACAGCATTAGGATTGGAGGAAGACTCATCAACAACCTGTGTAATGCAGATGACAAAACCCAACTTGCTGAAACTAAGGAGGACAGGAAGTGCTTGCTGCAGACAATCAACGACTGCAGCTTTCAATATGGATTGAAACTCTACATCAAGAAAACAAAGATTCTCACTACTGGGCTGATTGGCAGCATCATGAAGGATAGTGAAGAGATTGAGATTGTAAACAGCTTTAGTTTGTTTGGCTCCACCATCAATACTCTTGGTACCAGCACCCAGGGAATTAATAGACTAATTGCATTGGGACAGTCTGTCAGAGATCTCTCTAAAGTACTAAAGAGCAACAATGTCAGTCTGGAGACTAAGGTGCGCCTGATCCTGCCCATAGTCTTTGCAATTTCTTGCTATGTATCAGAAAGCTGTACAATAACTAGGGATGATTGTTGTTGTTGTTATGTGCTGTCGAGTCACTTGCGACTCATAGTGACCTAAACCCTGCTCTAACCTGTGCCATTCGCACTGCCTCTGACACACCCATCCCAATTACCCCAGTCCTAAACCCTGCTCTATCCTGTACCATTCGCACTGCCTCTGACACACCCATCCCAATTACCCCAGTCCCCTGTGCTGGAGAAGAGTATTGAATATACCATGTATCACTAGGAGAAGAAACAAGTTCGTCCTGGAGAGGGTAAAGCCAGGCTGCTCATTGGAAGCAAGGATTCTGAAGCTTCATCTGACATACTTTGGACATGTTGCAAGGTGGGACCAATCCTTGGAGAGGGACGTCATGCTTGGGAGTTTTGAAGGACAGTGCAAGAGAGGAAGACCTTCAATGAGATGGATTGATTCAATGACTGGGGCAATGGGGGTACGTATGTCAGATACAATAAGATTAACACAGGATAGAGCAGGGTTTAGGGCTATTGTACATAGGGTTGCTATGAGTTTCAGGAGATTTGATGGCATATAACAACAACCACCACCTTTGGGATTACAGTGCAGCTTCTTACCACTAGATGAATATTGGGTTTAAATTGCTGCTATTTATCATGTAGCAGAAATTTCCTTCTATTTATGATCTGAGAGTTTTTTCCCCAAGTAATGAATTGGTGTTAACTTAGTCAAATTTTTTATTATCTACTTTGGTATGATCATGTGACTTTTCTTTTGAGTAGATTTATATGGGTCAGTATACTGATTGACTTTTACATATTAAGCCAAACTTCAATCTTGAAAAAAAGTCCTATTGGTCAGTTGTAAAATTCTTTTTATGTATTGTTGAATTTTATTTGCAGGTATCTTGTTAATGGTTTTCTTTAAAATATAAATGTTTTAAAGAGGCACTGGAAAAATATTGTTTAAGAATATTTTTTTATTTTGTTATGGGTGCTCTGGTAACCTAGTTGGTAAGGTGCGTGCTTTCTGCCCATTCAAAGGCGAGCAGTTTAAACCTACCAGATACTCTGCAGGAGAAGGATGGATAATCTCTTTCTGTGTGATTTATACTCTCTGAAAATCCACTGGATTTAGGAGTTGGTTCTAACTTGGCAGCATAATAACAACATATTTTAGTGACATTCAGTTCACTTAACACAGATGTTAAGGTTCCCATTAATAGTTTATACTCATTGTTTAATGACATCAGTAAAATTCTTCCCAAAGTGTGAGGGGACATATTTCTGTTTTGGTAGTTTCATTTCTATTAATCTAGTTTTCCTACTCCAGTACATTTTCATCTTTGTTTTAAAGTAATTGTTGGTCTTTTGATCTCACAGAAATTGGTTTTTTGTTTTTTAAATGCATCATACTTATGGGTTATATTCACTGTTTTTTAGGCAATTTGCTATTTAGTTGCTAAGTGACCCTAACAGTTAGTTTTGGGTCAAAATGTCAAGAATATCTCAGGGCAATAATTTTAGAGAGCCCTCCAGTCTCAACCACTCTAGGAGTTTTTTGTTTGTTTGTTTGTTTATATAGTTTTGTTTATCAACCATTTTATGTTCTGTTCATATCCCCCCCCCCTTCTATCTGGATTCCTCTTACTGTAACCTAGATTAGACTGTTTAGTAGTGTTCGCCAGGTACCATCTCGTTTTGGTTTGTTTGTGTCTATGTTTATATTTATAAGGGATACTGGTTTATACTTTTTTGAATTGTCTTTGTCTACTTTTGTTATCAAGATAATAGGCTCACAATGTGAATTGTAATTTCTGTTGCTGGATGTTGTTGAGTAGGACTCATAGAGATCCTATGAACAACAGATCTGAGCTGCGCCTTATCCTTTGCCATTCTCATCATCTCTGACATACTTGAGCCCATTGCTGCAGTTACTGTGGCAATATATCTCATTAAAGATCTTCCTCTCCTTCACTGACACTCCATCTTTCCAAGCATGATCTCCCTCTCCAAGTAATAGCCTTTATTAGCAACATGCTCAAAGTATGTGAGATGAAGTTTCTCCATCCTTGTTTTCAAAAAACACCCTGATGTGCTTTTCCCAAGACACATGTTTTTGTTCTTTTGACAGTCCTTGGAAGACACCATACTCTTTTCCAGTACCACAACTCAAAGACCTCAGTAGTTCTCCCTCCTCCTCCTCCTCCTCCTCTTCTTCTTCTTCTCCTTTTCCTTCTTCTTCTTCTTCTCCTCCTCCTCCTTCTCCTTCCTCCTCCTCCTCCTCCTCCTTCTTCTTCCTCTTCTTCTTCCATCCTTATTATCCAGCTCTCAAATGCATAGCAAGGGATTGAAAAGACCATGACCTGAATCAGGCACACCTTAGTCTTCAAACTGATATTATTGTCCCTCAGTAATTTGGAGAGGTCCCTGACAGCAGACTTGCCCAATTCAGAACATCTCCTGATCTCCTGACTGCTAGTATTAAGGATGTAGGTTGTAGGTTGCGGATCACAGTAAGATGGAATTGTTGAAAATGTCAATCTTTTTTCCCAATTATCATGTTGTTGACTATTCATGCTTTGGTGACAGTAGTTGTCTTCTGGATGTTAAGATGTAATTCACATTGAAGGCTGTAGTCTTTGAATTTCTGCAACAAGCACTTCTGTTCGTCCTCACAGAAAGTAAGGTTTTGTCATCTCCATAATGCAGGTTGTTGATGAATCTTCCTGAAAATATTCTGCCATATTTTCCTTTAGAGTCCAGCTTCTGGGATGATTTTTTCAGCATACATATTGAATAGGTATGGAGAAAGATTTTAAATCACAGTGTTCCCTTGTTGTGTTCAGACAACAGCTTCTTGGTCTAGATATCAGTCTCATTAGAACATAATTAAATGTTCTGGGATTCCCATCCTTCTTAAAACATAAGCTGCAGTTTGTTATGATTCTCACTGGAATTTTTAAGTACACTATAATTTCATCTGCATATTGGGATAGTTTTACCTCTTCTTTGCCAATTTGAATGTTTCTTAATTATTTCTTTAGCCTTACTGCTCTCTCTAGGCCTTCTAATACAGTGTTGACTAGGCATCGTGAAAGTGTCATCCTTGCCTGTTCCCTATTCTCAGAGAGGAATGCCTTTAATATCTCTCAATTGAGAATGATTTTGAATGTTAGTTTAGAGTTTATGCTCTTAATTATGCTGAGGAAATTCCCTTCTCTTCATATTTTATTGAGTGTTTTTAAAAGGAAAGGGTGTTGGATATTGTTGAAAGCCTTTCACGTATCAATTTAGATGATCATGTGTTTGTTATCTTTTGTTTAATTGATATGATGAATTATGTTTATTATTTTATTTTGAACTATCCTTGCATGCCTGTTATGATTAGTCTTTTACTACATTGTTGCATTCTGTTGGCTAGTATTATTTTTAAGGCATTTTTGTTGTTGTTGTTTGTTTTCATCTATATTCATGAGACATACTGATCTGTAGTGTCCTTTTTTAGTGGTGTCTTTACCAGACTTTGGTATCAGGGTTGGTTTGCTTCATACTATGAATCTGAGAACAATCCTTTACTCCCCTATTTTTCTGAAATACTTTGCGTAGTAAATAAAACACAGACATTCTTCCAGTATTATCTGCTTTCAGCCAGGATCCTTTTTACATCAGGAATGAATTCCCTGGCCTTTTCTAAAACTAACTTGAAAACATTAACTCCTGGCAGTTTTCTGTCAATGTAATGACAATGTATTAACCATTTTTGGATAATCTTCAGCAATGTATTGCTTGAATGTCATGTTAATTATGTTGTGTAATAATTTCCACATTACGTTGGATCACCTTTCTTAGGAAGGAGAACAAATACAGATTTCTTCCAGTCAGTTGGCCAAGCAGCTGTCCTCCAAATTTTCTGGCATAGACTGATGAGGATGTCCATGGCTACATTTGTTAGTTGAAGCATGTCAGTTGTTATCTCATCAATTCCTGGGACTTTATTTTTTGCCAATATCTTCAGTGAAGCTTGAATTTCTTTCACTACCACTATCTCTTATTCAAATGGTCCTTCCTGAAATATTTTATTGTTAACCAATTAATTTTATTTGAACAGTAAATCTGTGTATTCCTTTTACCTGATTTTAATGCTTCCTGGATCATTCAAGATTTTGCTCATTCACATTTATCAGTATTGCAACTCTATGCTTAAATTTGTTTTAGGGAATAGTATATCCTCTTTAATTTTCTGGACGAGATATATGAAATCAGTATAAATGCCTTCTTTAGTGTTTGGCGGAACTAACCAATGAAACCATATGAGTCTTGAGATGTCTTCTTTTTGGGTTTTTAATTCATTATTCAATTAAATTCGTGGATAAAATCTATTGAAATCTACGTTATGTTAGATGATGTGTGGTAGTTTGTAGTTTTAAAGAAATTTGTCCAATTTAAATTTCAGGTTTTCATGTGAGTATACCATAGAATGCCTAAAGAATAAAGTGCAACCAGAACATGACAGAGATGTTGAGGATGGTGCAAGACAGGGAAAATTTCATAGGGTCCTTATGAATCATAGTCAAGTTGATGGCAACTAGCAACACTGACAACTAAGAAGCAGACAGATTAAAGTTTGGTGTAAAACTTTTCTAACTATCCATTGCAGCATTGGTGGCTCATGAGGTAATGAGTTCATTATCATTTGACAGCGTTAAGCTAAAGGATACCATGAAAGTGTGTCTTACACTTGTTTAGCAGTTGGTCTAACTGGATTCGGTGGTCCCATTATACTTTAATAGCAAGCACTAGTGACCTAGTGGCAAGAAGCTGCAGTACAATCCCAAAGGCACAAGGTTCCAATTTACCAGCTGCTCTGTAGGAGAAGGTTGGTTGGGCAATCTCCTCCTGTGTGATTTAACTGCTTCTGAAAACCCACTGGAAGGCCAGCTATGGGTTGGCAGTGACTCGATCATGCACAACAACATTATACTCTATGAGTATAATTTCTTATACAAAACCTTTCTCTTTATGCCAGCTTTTTTTGAACAAGAAAAATTCAGTAGCATACACAATTAGAAACTATGTTACTGAGGTATTTGTGTAGCTCTCATAGTGTTTTAAGATATTCTGGTGTCTGTGGCTCTGGTGGCCTAGTGGCAAGGAGTTGCACTGCCAATCCAAAGACACATGGTTTGAATCCACCAGCTGTTCCATAGGAGAAAGGTGAGCAATCTCCTCCTGCACGATTTATTCTGCACTGCAGTCCCGAAGGCATGTGGTTCCAATTCACCAGATGCTCCACTGGAGAAGGAGGGACAATCGCCTCCTGTGCCAGTCAGATTCGATTCCACGGTACACAAGAAAAAAACATACTCTGGTGGGTTGCGCAGCCCATAAAGGGTTCTTTTCAAAACCCAAATCCTGAGTATCTCCAGTGGTTTGAATTCACTAATAGCTCTATGGGAGAAAGATGGCCAGTCTTCTCCCACTAACCTTTACATTCTCAGGAACCTGATGGAGGGCCATTCTAAATCAGAACTGACTAGATGACAATAAGCCATAGTGCTCTGGTTTAGTGCCTTTCCAGTAGTAGGTTCTGTTGAGAACTTTTGTTGATCAATAAATAAATGACAGAAGCTACACTGGTAGAATAAAATACTTTAGCTCTAATAGAAGAAATTAATTTGTTTCTTTCAGAAATTCACCTAAAAAAACCCCCTCATTACAAATACTGTGTAAGACCATTCTTGTAGAAATAGATAACCGGTAAAAGGTGTCTGAGGATCTAAGTGGGGCAGGGTGGGAGTAGAAGGGTGAGAATGGAAGAAGGTAATCATAGGGTTGTGCAATTTGATGGGTGGAAGGACGGGTGGGTAAAAGAAATGGGAAAGATTCAATGTGAAAAACAATGTATACAATCGTGTCAAGTGATCTAGTATAAAAATTTTATTAAACAAAGCAAAACAAAAAACCCCTCTCATTACCATCAACTCGGAACTGACTCATAGCTGACATTCCAACAGGTTTTCAAATACTATAAACGCACTGGAGGATATTACCCAACATTCTTCCATGGAACAGCTTGTGTTTCAAACTGCCTGCCTTTGAGTTGTCAGTGCAACTCTATTCGCAAATGTTCCAATTCCTTAGCATAGTATCAAAGTGCTTCATAATGCAGATCCTGCCGATGTTTTTTTGCCTTACTTCTCATCATTTGTTTCATGCCTATCACCTAAGCCCCATCCACATCAAACTTCTTCCTCTTTCATGACCACATTGAACTCTTTAAGTCATCCAAATGTCTGCCCATGTACTTTTGCCTGAAATTGCTTTTTTTAGATTTTGTACAGGCAACTCTTTCAAGGTCCAATTCAAATGTTGTAATTTTTGTGAATCTTTGAGAAAATGAAATTGACTAATGCTTTTTTCTTTTTTAGTATTTTCTTCATGTTTCTATTATACTTCTTTTCACATAGCTTGATCCAAAGGACGGTGTTTTCAATTGCTTCCAATGTCTCTGAATGTTGGACAAAGAATAAGGATGATGACAATAAGAATCAATACCTTTGAGTTGTGGTGTTGGAGAAGAATATGAAATATCCTAAGGACTGCCAAAAGAACAAACAAATCTGTGTTGAATGAAGTACAGAGGCAAATATGATATCAATTGAAAATATAGAAATCATATTAGCCACTTAGGGTACTCCTTAGAAGAAAGGTTGGTGAAACTTCATCATATATACTTTGGGCATGTTGTAAGGAGGGGATAGTCCTTGGAAAAAGACATCACACTGGGAAAAGTGGAGGATCAGAGAAAGAGAAGAAGAACTTTGACAAGATGAGTTGATACTGCATTAACAGTGAGCTTGAGCATATAAAAGACAGTGAGGATGGGACAAGATAGAGCAAGTTCACATCTGTTGTTCATAGAGTTTCTATGAGTAGTTGTTGATTCCACAGCCACTATGAGCAACACATAGCCTTGTTATTTATTTACATTATTTTCCCTAATAGTCTTCAAGCTATTCAAGGACAAGAATTTTTATCTTATTGCTTTTAGTATACCTAGAACCTAGTGAACAGTGTCTAGTGTATGTTCAGTAAATGTTAACTGGAAAAATGTGGTTTTGAAATGCCAAATCTGCTATAACTTTGAATATTATTTTTTATTCATAAGTGAAGTTCACGTTATTAAAACAACAATAATGTAAAAATGAGATAAATAGCATGTTAAGCATGCAACCATGCATTTAATATACGTTTATTGATGATTACAGGAAACTTTGTGACATATGGAGATTATGTATTCCTGAAAGGCTGGGAAATTTGATTTTTCAAAAATTAAATAATCCTGAGAAATAGTGTGTGTACATGCATACACAACCACTCATACTTGTAATTATCTCTTTTAAATTCAGTATGATCTTGACTTTGGCATACAGCCTCAGAAATTAACAGAATTTGTGCACATTGCATCCAGAGAAAAGTAATCCATTCAATTCTCTATGCATTACATCTGCATATTTTTTTCCAAGGTAGGCTCTGTGCAGGCATATGCGGCAAAGACCTGTACCTACATTTCAGACGTGGCCATATTAAAGTCTATTACTAAAAAGGCTTTCTAGTAAACTTAATATCAGTTCTATATTGGAGATTGAGAGATATGTAGTTAAGGAAGTTGAGATTAAAGGGGAATTGACATTGTTTCATAAGCACAATGGAAAAATGACATTCAAACAAAAGTTGGAAGAAATAGTTATTACTAGATCTCTACCTGTGTTGTTGTTCCATTTTGACTAAGTGAAAAGTTGGGACAATATATAGAGATAGATAGATATAGGTATATAGATAATTTACCATCACTTATATAGGGACTGTAGACTAGAGATGTAACATATGTATTTCTGTTTACATTGGCCAAAATATTGTCCCAACTTTTCACTTAGCCAAAATCTAACAAAAAGTTAACTAAAAGCTATCTATATATCATTTATCTCTATCTCTATCATTTCTATCTCTATCTCTATCTCTATCTGGAGCATGCAAGCACATTGCAGCATACACACACACACACACACACACACACACACACACACACACACACACAGCAATGTGATCCCAAAGTAATAGTAATAGTCATATAAGGAATGTTCGAGTCCACTTATGCCTTAACTTCTGATTGACTGCTTGAAAACATGTCTATATGCAGCTTTCCGTAGTTGGATCCTGGCCATACCTTTTCAATCTATATGTAGAACATATCCTTAAGGAGGCTGGACTTTATGGGGAGGAATGTGGCATCAGAATCGGAAGAAGAGTCATCAACAACATACATTATGCAGATGACACAATATTACTTGATGAAACTGAGGAGGACCTGAAGCACTTGATGCAGAAGGTCAGGGACCGTAGTCTTCAATATGGATTGAAGTTCAGCATCAGGAAGACAAAGATTCTCACCCTTGGGCCAATTGGCATCACCATGATAGATGAAGAAGAGATTGGGGTTGTTAACAATTTCAGCTTGCTGGGCTCCACAATCACCACTCTCGGCACTAGCAGTCAGGAAAATGAAAGATTAGTTACACTGGGAAAAATCTACTTCCAAGGACCTCTCTAGAGTGCTGAGAAACAATGATGTCAGTCTAGAGACTAAGATGCCCTAGATCCAGGACATGGTGTTCACAATTACTTGCTATGCATGGAAAATGCCTAAGGATGACAGAAGAAGAATAGATACCTTTCAGTTGTGGTGCTGGGGAAGAGTCTTGAACATATCATGGACCACCAAGAAAACAAATAAGTCTGTCTTGGAGAGGGTGAAACCAAGTTTCTCCTTGGAGGCTAAGATTTTGAAGCTCCATCTCATGAACTTTAGGCACATGGCCAGGAGAGATCTATCCTTGGAGAAGGACATCATGCTTGAGAGAGTAGAAAGACTGCACATGGGAGGAAGACCCCAGATGAAATGGATTGCTGCAGTAACTGGGGTAATGGAAGTAGGTGTGTTTGCATCAGTAAGACTGGCTCAGGATAGGACAGGCTTCAGAGCTGTGGTACATAGGGTTGCTATGAGTCACAGGCGACTCAATGGCACATAATAACAACAGCAGCATAGTTGGATCCTAGTTTGGATCCCAAGTCTTAGGATATAAACTTCATCTTTCCAGTTCTAGAAACCAAAAAAACATACACTCAAATAATAAAAATAATATGCACTGCTTTATCCGTGTGAAAAAATATGTGTAAGGATTAACTCTGCCCATAAATCCTCTTATCCCATTTCCTGGAAAATGTACTAAGGAGGTAATTAAACAAGTTTGGAATTAAATATCTACATAGCTTTTTAAATTTAAATAATTTTTTATACTGGTTTACTTACAAAGTTTGTGTACATTGTTTTTCACACCGTATCTTTCCCATTTCCTTTACCGACCACTCCCAGCACCCATCAAATTGTGAACCTTAGGATTAACCACCTGTACCCCCCCCATTCTACAATAATGGTCTTATACAGTATTTGTTCTTATAGGATTGAGTTAGTTCATGTAACATAATCCTCTCCAGTCCCTCCCAAGTGAGGTAGTAGTTTACAAAATCATTGTTCCTACATGTTGCATAGTATTCCATAGTGTGAATGTACCATAATTTCTCAATCTATTCCATTGTGGTTGGACATTTGGGCTGTTTCCATGTTCTTGAAATGGTGAATTATTCTGCTATGAACATTGGTGTACAAAAATCTCCCTTTGTGCCTCAGTTCCCTTTTTCTCAGGATATATTTCAAGCAGTACAATAGCTGGGTCATATGGAATTTCTATGTTCAGTTTTTTTTAGGAAATGCCAAACTGCTTTCCAAAGTGGCTGTACCATTTTACAATATTACCAACAATACATAAGGGTTCTTATCTTGCCACATCCTCTCTAGCATTTATTACTTGCTGTCCCGTTAAACTTTGTGACTGCTACTGGAGTGGGATGGATGGTATATCATTGTGGTTTTGATTTGTGTCTCTCTTATTGTCAGTGATTTTGAGCATTTCTTCATATGTCTGTTGCCCATATAAATACCTTCCTTTGTGAAAATTGTTTCCATGTATTTTTCCCCTTTCATAATTGTGTTATCAGTTTTTTCTTGTGAAGGTCCTATAGAATTCGGTAAATTCTTGATATGAGATTCTTGTCTGAAACGGTATTGCCAAGTGTATTTTCCCCATCAGTAGGTTTTCTTTTCACTATGTTGGGAAAAGTTTTGATGCACATAGTGATTTAATCTTTAGAAGTTTACATTCATCAATTTTAGGCTCTTCAGGTTGTGCATTTCTCGCTGTATTTTGTCAGTCTCTTTATAACATAGACTAGGCTATCTAAGCTTGATCCTAGTTTGTCTCGGATGAAATTTATGCTTTGGGGCTTTACTCTCAGGTCTCTGATCCATCTGGAGTTGATTACATAGCTTTGAGAAAATTGCAACTTTGTTTAAAATAGTGAAAATTGGACAACTAAAAAATTTTGGACAACTCAATAATATTATTGAATGCTATACAAATGTTTAAAGGAATAGTTGTTGCCAATGTTACATATCATTGAGTCAGAACTGACACTCCAGCGGGTTTTCAGAGGTGATTTCCCATCCTTCCCTCAGAAGCAGCAGGTAGATTAAAACCTCATGCCCTTGCGTTGGCAGCACAACTCCTTACCAGCTATCAGAGCTTCCTTTTAAGGACTTTGTAGACATGAATTTCTAGGGGTAAGTCCTGTTGTTCTTGTTGTTAAGTGCTATTGAGTTGTACAAGACTCATAGATATCCTATGAACCAAAGACCTGAGCACTGTTCATAAAGTTTCCAGAAGCAAGCCATTTGGAAATGGATGCTACTCCTGAATCCAAGCTTGTTTTAATCTGGAAACTCCACCAAACACTGTCCACTGTGGGATTATCATTGCATTTGGCACATCAGTGTCACAGTGTTTAGCAACATAGCAACCATGTACAGCAATGCACAGACTACCAAATCAATAATTGTACTGAAACTAACAATTGGAATCAAACAACATAATAATGTTAATATGATGATACTCTCTACAGAGTTCAGAGCTGTTGTACATAGGGTCTCTATGAGTCGCAATTGACTCAGTGGCACACAACAACAACAACAGTGTCCAAAGGTACATGCATATGCAGTGCATCCTTAAATCCCAAGGGTGATTTTGCAGGAATAGAAAATACATTGCAAAGTTAGTATATAATTTCAAGTGATCCCCAAACCAAAAGAATATTGAAAAAGAAGAAGAAAATTCGAAAACTCATGCTTCCTAATTTAAAAACTTACTATAAAGCTGCAGCAATTAAAACAATGTGGTACTGGTATGAGGACAAACATATAAATGAACGAACAAAGAATAGAGAGTCCTGAAAAAAATCTTTGCATAATTGGTCAATTGATAATTTTTAAAAAATCTTTTATTTTGCTTCTACTGGTCTATACAGCAGTTTATATTATATTCCATAACTTGTACACAAATTGCTCAGAACTATTTATTTGTTATGCTGTAATGGGGGTAGGTGTGTTAGAAATGGTAAGATTGACACAGGATAGGGCAGCATTTAGGGTCATTGTACACAGGGTCACTATGAGTCACAGGCAACTCGATGACACTTAACAACAACAACATGCATCTAAGAGCTGGACAATGAATAATAATGTCAGAAAAAGACATAAAAGCCTTTTAATTTTGGT
>NW_006399833.1:6290863-6296515 GCF_000299155.1 Elephantulus edwardii
AGCAACGCACAGACCAGTGCTATATCACCTAGAAGAATGTTTGACAGGAAAACAATTTGAACCTGGCCGAGGGCCACAGATGACAATCACCCACCTTCGGCTTGGTAGCATAGCTTCCTTTCCACTAGGCCAACGTAGCTCTCTCTTGGTCGTCGTCATTGTTATTGTTGTTTAATGCCGTCGAGTCATAGATGACTCATAGCGACCCTATGTTACTAGGATAGGCAATTTCTTGGAAAAGGTTATCATGCTTGGAAGGGTAGAGGGTTAGCAAAAGAGAGGAAGGCTGCTATTGAGATGGACTGACACAGTGATTTCAGCAATGGGAGCAAGACATCAGAGATGACAAGGAGAATGACACAGGCTAGGAAAGGATTCAGATCTGTTGTTCATAGGGTCACTTTGAGTTGTACTCAACTCAATGGCACCTAACAATAACAAGATTCCCTCTTGACAACATGCCCACAAAGTTTCCCTATCTTTGCCCCTAAGGAGCAGCACCCTGTTGACACTTTCTCTAGGGCACACTTATTGGATTTTTAAAAAATAATTTGTATTATGATTTTAATGAAAGTTTACAGAAAACTTGGATTTCCATTCATTCTCAGTCGACCTTTTGACTGTTCGTGAGGTATTTAGTAGAGAAGGAGAAAAAAGTAATTTCTTCTTTTAACAAAGTGGGAGGGGGGATTAATCATGGAGTTGTACAATTTGATGAATGGGGGGGTGAGGGAAATTGGAAGCATCTGTTCTCGAAAAGAATTTTGTAAATAAACTAGTATGAAATAAAAAGTAATAATTTATAAGTTTATATGTGGAACAAGGAATTGGATATGTTGAATATTACCCTAATATTTATCTTGGGATGTAGACAAAGCCTACTACAGCAGAAAATCCAAATCTCCTCACAAAGTGATCATTGTGATTCAGGACAATAGCCTTCCCACAGAACCCCCTCCACAGATCAGCATCCTCAAGAGGCCCACCAGCAATGGTGTGGTCATCAGCCCCCACCTCCACCAGCAGTCCAGTCCTTCCAGTTGAGTCTCCCAGCGGGAGGCAGAGTATACTGAGGCCTGGAAGCAGATCCTTCCTGGGTAGAGAAGGAGCAGGAGATCCATCCTTGACAGGTGAGTGTAGCTGGCAGGACCAACCACCAATCTACTGGGGAAGGTGAAAAATCTTTCTCTATGGAGAATGAGAAGTAGTCACAGAACTGGAATCTAGAGTTTCAGCTGTCAGTCCTTGTTTGGCTGGGCTAATTAGTTGTATTATACTTTGGCACAGGCCAGAGCCAGTTCCTAGGAGAGGGTCTTTTGAGGAGATCAAGATTTGCTTCCTCTATAGGTTAAACTAGGCTTCTTGTTGGAGGCAGGGATTCTGAAACTTCATCTGACATACTTTGGTTATGTTGCAAGGAGTGACCAGTCCTTGCAGAGGGACATTATGCTTAGGAAAATGGAAGAACAGCACAAGAGAGGAAGACCTTTGATGAGATAGATTAATTCAGTCACTGGGGTTATGTGGGTAGATGTGTCAGAGACAATAAAATTGGCACAAGATAGAGCAGGGTTCTGAGCTATTGTACATAGGATAGCTATGAGTCACCAATGACTCATCAGCACATAACAACAACAACATAGGTTAAAAGCTCGGACTCAAGTGAGCATTTGCAAACTTCAAAATCATCTCTTGCCATTTACTAGCTGTTTGGCCTTTCTTTGCCTTAGTTGCCTACTCTGAAAAATAGGGAAAGTAATAGTACCTATACAGGAGCTCTGATGGCCTAGTGGCAAGGAGCTACACTGCAATCCTGAAAGCACATAATTTGAAGTCACAAACTGCTCTGTGGGAGAAAGATGGGCAATCTCCTCCCACACAATTAATTGCCTCTGAAAATTCTCTGGAGGGTCAACTATGGGTAAATTCCAACTCTATGGTACACAACGATTGTACCTATATAGGGAGCTCTAAAGGTCTAGTAGTAGAAACTGTGCTGTAATCCCCAAGCCATGCGGTTCGAATCCACCACCTGCTCATGGAAGAAGTATGGACAGTCTCCTCCCATGTGATTAACTGTCTCTGAAAACCTGCTGAAGAATCAGCTATGGGTCAGTCAGTTCCAACTCAATGGTACACAACAACATAATTTGTGATAGGACAGTTTAACCTGAAGCAAGACACATAGAAAGATAGCCATCTGAAAGATCTCTTTTCTGTAAAGTGAATTCATTCACAGTAGAACTAAATGTGATTACATTTTCTATCTTTGCAAGTATTCATATGAATAAGTCACAGTTCAGAAAAAAAACCACAAACCCCAATCCTTTGTCAGATCATGCATGTGTCCTCTGATTTTTGGTGCAGAAAATATGGTTGCCTTGGTTATACAGGACTGAACCCAGGGATTAGAGTAAACTAAGCACAGACAAATAGTTTTGTGTGTCATCCATAAAGATTCTAATTGAATCCAGGAGAAAGATAGTATTGAACTTGGTACAGTAAACCTACCACATTTGTAGCTATGCAGTTAGGTGGTTTTAAAATTTCAGCAGAAGTCAATGCTATGGGCAATTAGCACATAGCCCCTAATCTCTCTTCACTTTCAGCTTGGCTGATTTATTAATTCAGTAAAGAAAAAGGCACTTTAATCTCTCTTGTTGACATCTTTTAGAGTAACTAATTTTTCTCCTCTTCACATAATAAAAATGTCTATATTTCCCTTTGATTTGGGGATCTCTAACAGTTCCTCAAAGAATAACAAGGACTTTTTTTGTACTGTAATAAAAAAGTCAAAATGGGAGGCTTAACACCAGTGGGGAATACTTTGATGTAAAGTTATGGGAACAGATATTATACAAGAAGACAAAGATATAAGATGCAAACCAAATAAAGGTTCATGTTCTTGAGGCCCATATTGGGGAGTGTGTAGTGATTTGTAGGATTAAGAGCAGCAAAGAAATGGATGGTGAAAAGGACAATTGTCCTTTGATGTTGTACTAAGGTTTTCAGTTACCTTAAAAATCAAAGAGACGGTAGAGAAATCCATGGGTTTTAAATATATAACTCACTCCAGAAATTTGGTGATGAAAACCATAAAAAGAATGAATAGATACTCTGCCCATACCAAGTATAATATATTTGACAAATGCTCTAATAAAGCACTATTATAATCTATTTTACAGTTGAGGAAAAATTCAAGATAAAATATTGAAGTAACATACACAAAGTCATCCTGCTAATGCATACCTGGATCTAAATCAAGTTTGACCCTGAAGCTCCTGTTCACACTATTCCGTATCTGTATTTAAAAAAAAATAAAGAAGTCAGATGTTTATCTGCCCGTGCATAAAGGGTTATTGTTGTTGTTATTGTGTGTTCCATAACTCATAGCAAGCCTATGAATAAAAGCCTAAATCTGTCCAACCTTGCACCATCCTCATTATCAAGCCTATTGCCACAGTCATTGTGTCACATTCTTTTGTTGAGGGTCTTCCTTTCTTTCTATGATCCTTCATAAATATAATATCTTTTAGGATTGGCTCTTTTGACAACATTCCCGAAGTATATGAGGTAAAGTTTCACCATCCTTGCCTCTAAGGAGCACCCTGGTTGCACTTCCCCCAAGACATATTTGCTTGTTCTCTTGGCAGTCCATGGGATATTAAATACTCTGCCAAAAGCATACTTTAAAGGCATTTGAACTTAAGATTCTCCTTTTGTCAGTCTTATACATTATCCAACATTCAGATGCATAGAAAGTAGTTGAAAAGACCAAGACATGTATAGGCACACCTTACTCTTTCTTTTCTTGAAGGGGTAAACAACATTTTATTGATTACCAAAGATACTGAGTGTTACTTTATATAGTTGTTGCCATTGAGTACCATAGAATGGGAACCAAGCCATAGCTGACCCTCTGGCGGGTTTTCAGAGGCAATTAATGGCATGAGAGTAGATTGCACATCCTTCTTCCGTGGATCAGCTTGTGGCCTCAAATCACGTGCCTTTGGGATTGCAGCACAGCTTCTTACCACTAGACCACTAGGGAACTCGTTTATTTTAAAAATTTTTTGTTTGTATGCATTCATATGCATCATGCTTCCTACATGTACTTTGTGTTTCATGCAATCATTAATACACATTGTGTTTTACTTGTGTATGCTGTGCTTGATACACTCATTCATATACATTGTACTTTATAACATGAATTACCATTGATCTATTCCTAATATCATTCCGTCTTTTCAAGTCCCCATTGAATCTTTCTGAGTCCTGCCTGTCAACCTCTGCTATCCTAGTGATTGATTTCCTTATCTTTTTTCTCTCCCGTCATCTTCCTTTCTCCTTCCCCTATTGAATGTTTCTATACATCTTGCTCAGTTAGCCTTCTATTTTCACAATAGTGGTCTTATATAGTGTTTGTCCTCAAGGGACCTGGTTATTCTAGTCAGCATAATGCTCCCTAGATTCTCCCATGTTATATAGGATTTTTCTAAATTGTTGTTCCTTAGTGCTACAGATTGTCCCATTGTGTGAATGTACCAAAATGTATCAATCCATTATTTTGTTGATACACATTTGGGCTGTTTCCATTTTTTGGTATCGTGAATAACACTACTCCAAACATAGGTGTACATATCTCCATTTGTGTTTCCGTTCTGATTTCCTTGAGATATATTCTTAGCAGTGTAATAGTCGTGTTATATGAAATTTCTTTGTTCAAGTTTTTAAGGAAAGGCTAAACTACCTAGGAGAGTGGTTGTACTATTTTACAAACCAACCAGCAGTATATGAGAGTTCCAATCTTTCCACATCCTCTCCAACATTTATTGCTTGCTGTCCCGGTAAACTTTGCCAGTGCTACTGGGGTGAGATGGCATCTCATTGTGGTTTTGATTTACATCTCTCTTACTGCTGATCACTTGGAGCATTTCTTCATGTGTGTGTTGGCCATCCAAATGTCTTCCTCTGTGAAAGGTCTTTACATGTTTTGCCCATTTTGTGACTGGGTTATCAGTCTATTTCTTATGGATGCCTTGTAGTATTCTATAAAGTTTCATTTTGAGACTCTTGTTTGAAATGTTGTTGCCAAATGGTTTTTAGGGGGTTTTTTTGTTTGTTTTCCCCAAAAATCTACGGGCTTTTATCCTACCTTATTGGAGACTTATTTTGATGCATACAGGGATTTTATTTTAAGAATATCTCATTCATTGCCTTTATCCTGTCCAGATTGTGGTGCATTTTTGGCTATGTTTGCAAGTCTATTTTGCCATAGGCCAGAGCTTCTTTCTTTGTAATGATACGTAGAGACAGAACTTCCAAAAGTTCAAGCTGGATTTAGATGTATGTGGCCATGATGTCAGGAATATCATTGCTGATGACAAATAGATCTTGGTTGAAAGCAAAGAATATCAGAAGAAGGCCTATTTGTGCTTTATTGATTGTGCAAAGGCATTTAACTGTGTGCATAATTACACACTATGGCAAACAATGAGAATAATGGGAATTCCAGAACACTTAATTGTACTCATGTTGTTGTTGTTGTTGTTATACGTTGTCAGATTGCCAGTGACTCATAGCCACCCTATGTAGCTTTAAACCCTGCACTATCCTGAGCCAGTCTCATTGACTCTGACATGCTAACCCTCA
>NW_006399833.1:6298310-6299109 GCF_000299155.1 Elephantulus edwardii
TAGCTCGCATGATTTATGCTGATAAATCAGAATTTAATCTAATTGTTTCTGTTTTGTGTTGTTGTTGATTGCCATCCAGTCAAGCATCACTTATAGAATCCCTATGAACAAAAGGCCTGAAGCCTATAACTATCGACATTTATCAAAGTTCATAGAGTTTCCAGAGGCATGTTATTTAGGAAGTGGATGCCACTTCTGCTTTGTAGGCGACCCTTTGTTTTTCTCATGCTGCTTTTAGTATTCTAGTCTTATCTTTTAATTTAGAGAATTTGACCATGATATATCCTGATGTTTTTCTTTTTGGATCTAGTCTATTTGGTATTTGCTGTGCTTCTTGAATGTGGATTTTCTTATTCTTCAAATACTTCTAGTACTTCTTCCAAAAGTTTCTCTGTGACTTCCCTATCATTCCCATGTTCTGGAATTCCAGTCATACATATGTTTTTCCTTTTGATGTCGTCCCACATGATCCTAATGTTTGCTCCATTTTCTTTATGTCTCATCTCTGATTTTTTCCCCCTAGTATGTTTCCAGTGATGTTCTTTCTTCCAGCTCACTGACTCTCTCTGTTCCATCTCTTCAGTTATACCTTTTTGTCCTATCATGGTATTGGATACTTCTGCCAATTTGGTCTTAATATTCTGGATTGCATTTTCATGCTTTTTTGTTATTTCTAGCACTATGTTGGCTGTACCCTCTTTGTCTTGTTATAATTTTTTTAAAGTTCTTGTGCATCTTAATCTATACAAACTATTCTTTCTTCCATTGTTCACATTTTCTTTCATAGCTGTTCAAGTTG
>NW_006399833.1:6299514-6301168 GCF_000299155.1 Elephantulus edwardii
TTTTCCACCCAAAGCACCTGGCTGGCCCAAGAGGAAAGTCTGTTCCCTTTCAGAAACCGTGTCTTGTCCTGGATTGGCCTGGCATGGCTCCTTCTACTTGAGCTTAAGGGATCCCACGTGGTATAGCAAAATAGCAGTGTTCTACCCAAAGTACCAAAGTGCCTGAATGGCAGAAGAGGAAAGTCTATTCATTTCCAGAAACCACATCTCCGCCTAGCTTGGCCTGGCTTGGTTCCTTCCACTTGCGCTTGTGGTGTAGCAGTGTTCCATCCACAGTATCTGTGAAATTGGTGCTCCTTATGCTGGACAGTGGGGATGGCAGCTGGCCAGTTTCTAGGCAGGGCAACGTGGTCTCCAGGCAGTGGGGTAAGCCAGGTCTCCAGACAGTGGGGGCAGTGGTCTGGTGCTCTGGGTGGGTGTGTGGTTTGGCCCACATGGAAACTGCAACTCAACCTGGCAGGCAGTGATTCTGTCACCAGCCAGCATGTGAGTACACCAGGGTTGAACTGCAGCTTTAGCTTGTGCTGGGGAAGTGGTGGCTGGAAGACACTCCCAGGCCAGCCATGCCACACAAGCCTTGGGGTCTTACAGCAGAGTGACGGAAAAGAATAATTATTAAGTGTAATTTTAGTGAAAATTTACAGAGAGGATGAGTTGATTGCTTCATTGATAGACATTTTCTTCCTTTCCCCTAATTCACTGTTTAAAAAAGTTTTGGTGCTTGTTTTTTTGGCAAGGTGTTTTTATTTTCATTCATATTGTGTTTCTTATGGTCATTCTCATACACTGTGTCTTATAAAATTAATCACCATTGATTTATGCCCTGTCTTTTATATCTCCTTGAAGAATGAATTTGGTATCCATATTGGAATTGTTTTGAACTTGTAGATCGCTTTTGCTAGGATTGTCATTTTTACACTGTTAAGTCTTCCTGTTGATGAGCAGGAAATATTTTCCCATTAGCTCTCCTATTGTTTCTTGTAGTAGTAATTTGTCATTTTCCTTATTAAATGTCTTTTGTGTGTCTAGTTAGATTTATTCCTAAATATTTTGTCTTGAATTGTTTATTGTAAATAGTATTGCTTTCTAATTTCTTTTTCCATATTGTCTTTGTTGCTGTAGAGAAAGTAAAGTGAATTTTTTATGTTGATCTTATATCAAGTCTAACAGGGGTTTTTTGTTGAGTCTTGGGAGTTTTCATTTGCATAGAGTGACATTTTCATCACTTCATTGCCAGTTTGAATGAGTTACTTATTTCCTTTTCTTGTCTTATTGACCTAGCTAGAACTTCCAATACAATATTGACTAGGAGTGCTGATGGTGAGTATTCTTGCATGGTCTCTGTTTGGAAGGGAAACATCTTAATTTCTCTCCATTGTGAATTGTGTTGGCTCTTGGTTTTGCATATATACTCTTCACTATGTTGTGCAGACTCTCTGCCTTCCTATTTGGCTACGTATTTTAATTAAAAATGAGCGTTGCATTTTGTAGAGGCTTTTTCTTTATCAATTGATAGGATCATATGGATTTTGTTCTTTGCTTTATTAATGTGATGAATTATAGTAATTATTTTTCTTATGTTGAATCATACGTGCATACTTGTTATGAATCCCACTTGGTTGTGATGATTTTTTTTTATTTACTGTTATCTCTA
>NW_006399833.1:6302378-6306561 GCF_000299155.1 Elephantulus edwardii
AACCTCGCCAGCATTTGTTGCTTGCTGTTCTGTTAAATTTTGCTATTCTGACTGGGGTGAGATGATATCTCATAGTTGTTTTGATTTGCATCTCTCTTAGTGCTAGGGATTTTGAACATTTCTTCATGTGCTTGTTAGCCATCTGAATGTCTTCGTTGGTGAAATGTCTGTTCATATCCTGTGCCCATTTTTCTACTGGATTTTTTTTACTTTATCTTGTAGTGAATATTTTCTTTTATGATGGGTCTATTCATGTTTTCTACCTTTGTCCATGTCAATTTGGGTAGAGCATGAGTTTCAAGGAATTTGTCAATTTCCTGTAGGTTTTCAAATTTGTCAGAGTATAGTTTTTCTTAAAATTCAGATATTGATTTAATTTCGACTGATTCTGTTGTAATATCACTTCTTTCACTATTTATTTGCATTGAATCTTCCCTCCCCTTTTGTCAAATTTGCCAATGTGTTGTCCATTTTATTATCCCTTTAAAAGAATTAGCCCCTGGTTTTGTTTATGGTTTTAATGGTTTTTCTACTTTCTATTCCAGAGGTTTCAGCCCTTATCCTTCAAATTTACTTTTTTTTTTTTTTTAGAAGCTGTGAGGTTGGCTTATTTTTCTTTTTCTATTTGCTAGAAATGTTGAGTATTCCATTCTTGCCACATCCTCTCCAACACTTATTACTTGTTGCCCTGTTAAATTTTGCCACTGTTACTGGAGTGAGATGGTTCCTCATTGTAGTTTTGATTTGCCTGCATTTCTTCACATGTCTGTTTGCCACTTGAATTTCTTCCTCTGTGAAAATTCTTTCCATGTCTTTTACCCATTTTGTAATTGGGTTATCAGTCTTGTGGAAGCCCAGAAGTAGTCTGTAAATTTTAATTATAAGACTCTTGTCTGAGATGGTATCACCAACTGGTTGTTCCCATTCAGTAGTTTTCTTTTCACCCTGTTGAAAAAAGTTTTTGATGCATACAGGGATTTATTCTTTGGAAGGTTCCATTCATCAATTTTAACCCTTCATACAGATTGTGCATTTCTGGTTGTATTTGCAATCTCTTTATGCCCTGGACTAGCGCTTCTAAGCTTGATTGTATTTCCATGCTTTTCTGTTGTGTCTAGTACCATATTGCTTGTGTGCTCTACATCTTTTGATGATTTTTCCATTTCTTGTTGAAAACTCATGTTTTCAACTTTTTCTTCCAATATTTGTTAAGTTCTTTAGGACTAGTTCTTGGAACTCTATGTTAGTATCTTTCTCTCTCTTCCTGTCTCTGAGTTATTCATTTGATTTCCTATCTGTCTTTTTTTTTAAAACAACACTTGTTTTGTTTTTTTCATATTTGACCCTACTTGTTGCTTCCTTTACATTATGTGAAGTGAATGAGCCAAGCTGGTCCCCTTCTGAGCAGGCAAAGCCTCTGGGAAGCTGGAAAAGTCCCAGGGATGTTCTTTTTCATCTCAAGTCTTTATGATGGTACTCATGGTGTACCTGTGTCTTCTCCTGAGGCTGGGTGGAGAGGCCACTTCCACCTTAGCAGATAAAACCACTAGGCAAGCTGGAAAATGTCAAGGAATGCTGCCTGGGGCCCTTTCCTCACCAAGTCTAGATGGTCAGCACTCTCAGTTTACCTGTGTCTTCTCTTGAGGTTGAGCAGAACGGGCACCACACTTTAGTCTTTAAACAGACATCCTTGATCTTTTGTACTTTGAAAAGGTAGTAGATTTTCCCAAATCAATGCCTTTTGATTTCATTTTAAAATATTTATTTCTTTTATTCATTGTTGTACATTCACTCAGCATAATGTTCTCCAGGCTCCTCCAAGTTGTGCAATGTTTTACAAGTTCATTGTTTTTCAATAATGCATAATATTCTATTGTGTGAATGTACCATAGTTTTTCTATCTATTCCTTTGTTCATGGGAACTTGGGTTTCTTCCATCTCTTTGTTATTGTGAATAATACAGCAATAAACACGGGTGTGCATACATTTGTTTAAGTGGTGACTCTGATTTCTTTAGGGTATATCCCCAATGATGGAATTGCTGTGTCCAACTTTTTGAGGAAATCTCTAGTATCCATACTATTTTTTCCCCAGAAATATATCATTAATTTTATTACACAGGAAGGTAAATTATACAACCATAGTGCACATTTTATACTCAAGAATATTGATGGTAGAAGAAGTGTAGGGTAAAGGAAATGGGAAATACCTGAATTGAAAAACAATGTATAGAAAGTTTGTAAGTAAACCAATATAAAATGAAAATTTTATATTAAAAAAACCCAAATAAAAATAAAACGAAAACCCCTATCATTGGATTGACACAGAAAGAACAGAATACATCACAGTCTACACAAAACCAAAACAAGATCACCTCATAAAAGTCACAAAAACACAGAATCAATTGATTCTTCTGAAGCCAGAAAGTCTAATGGAACTCTCTGACACAGAATTAAAAAGAATTTCTACAAGCAGTGAATAGGAGTTCCAGTCTCTCCCCAGCCTCCCCAGCATTTGTTGTTTTCTGACCCATTGAACTTTGCTATTGTTGCTTTAATATGCAGTTGTTTTGATATGCATCTCTCTGATAGCTAGGGATATTCAACATTTCTTCATGTGTTTGTTTTCCAGTTCTTTGGTGAAGTTTCTATTCATACCCTGAGTCCACTATATGATTGAGTTGTTTACCTTTTTGTTCAGTTGATACAGTATTCTATGCATTTTATATATAAGTCCTTTATCAGATATATCCTTTCCAAATATTTTTTCCAGTCTGTGGGTTTCCTTCTTAAACTGTTGGAGAAGGGTGCTTTTTTAAATGCACACATGGATTTGATTCGTAGAAGGTCTCATTCATCTATTCTATCCTGGTTGTAGATTTTTCATTATGCTTGGAAGACTATTCATGCTGTGGATTAAGGCTTCTAGAGCTCTAGTCAAATGTATAGTCTTTGGTTTTACTTGGTGTAAAGTTTTTGCTTAAGTTTTCCACAGATGGTTTTCCAATTTTGCCAACAGCATTCATTTATTAAAGACACTGTCATTTCTCCATTTAATTGATTCTTTTTTCCCTTGTCAAAGATCAGTTGACCATTGGTGGATGGGTTCTTTTAATTTCTTGACTGCTACTACAAAGGGAAGTTGATTGATTGTGAGTCAAAGTAAAATTAAAAACTTGACAATTTCAACTTTTTCTCTATCATGATATTGCCTTTTGATTTAATGATAAGGATTTTTGTTTTATTGATGTTGAAATGTAATCCATATTGAAAGCTGTAGGTTTTGATCTTCTGAAGCAAATGTTTCAATTCCTCTTCACTTTCTACAATCAAGGTTGTATAATCTTCATAATGTAGGTTGTTGATGTGTCTTACTCCAATCCTGATGCCACATTCTTTGTATAGTTCTGCTTCACAAATTATTTTCTTGGTATGTAGTACTAACTGTTATAGGTAAGTGATACTACTCTGACATCTTTCTTGATTTTAAACCATGCATTCCTTTGTTCTGTTCAGACACGTTCTTCTTAGTCTTTGTATTGATTTTCCATGAATAAGTGTTCAGAGATTCTTATTCTCATGTTCTTAATAATTTCTTATCATCCACAGTATAAAATGCCTTTGCATAATCAAAAAAGCACAAGTAAGAATCTTTCTGGTATTCTTTGCTTTCCCTGAAGAGTCATTTGACATCAGTAATGGTATCCCTCATTCCATAGCCTGTTCTGAATCCAACTTGAATTTCTGGTTCCAATAACTTTTAATAATCTTTAGTAATATTTTACTTGCAGATGATATTGTTCAATCATTTCTGTTCTTTATTGGATCACTTTCATTGTTTTTTTCTATAAACTTTTAGTTGGTAATTTTTTTGTATTCTGTTCTCCTACATATCTGTTTCTTTCATGAGAAGGAAAAGAATAGGATAGTTTAAAGTGTTCTGCTTTAAAATCAGCAATTTAATGAAAGAAACTGATATCTGAAAAATTATCTTAATTTCTACTCTTTTTTAAATGTTTTAATTACTTTTAATGAAAGTTTACAGAACGTTTTATATTCCATATAGTATGTAGCATCAGGATTGGTGGAAGAATCATCAACAACCTGCGTTATGCAGATGACAAAACCCTGCTAGCTGAAACTAAAGAGGACCTGAAGCACTTGCTGCAGAAGGTCAAGGATGG
>NW_006399833.1:6307296-6316722 GCF_000299155.1 Elephantulus edwardii
TATATGTATGCACACACATATATGTCTGATTGGTAACTAGTTTTGTAATTTGGGAATTTTATTGGATTCTAGTAGAATCAAACATCTCTTTTGATTAGAGTTGACATTAAGACTGATCTTCTTTAATGGTGGAAAAAAATTGGCAGCAAAATGTGTAGGTAGATAGACACCTTCTTAAACTGGTACTGGGAATATAAAATGGTTCAACCACTCCAATAAATGGTGTGGTGATTCCTGTTGTTATTATTGTTATGTGCCATCTAGTCAACTACTATTTATAGTGACCCTAAGAACAATAGTTCTGAACCCTGGTCTATCCTGAGTCAATGTCACTGTCTCTGCCATACTTAGCCTCATTATCCCAGTTACTGTGTAAATCCATCTCATCCGTGATCTTCCTCTGTTGCACTGTCCTTCTACCCTTTCAAGCTTGATGTCCTTCCCTAAGAGTGTGTCCCTCCTGGATACATGCCCAAAGTATTTGACATGGAGCTTCAAAATCTTTGCCTCCAAGGAACAGCTTGGTTTCACCTTCTGCAGCAAAGACCTGTTAATTCTCTTGGCTGTCCATGGCATGTTCTGTACTCTTTCTAATATCACACTCAAAGGCATCAATTTTTCTTTTGTTATCTTTAGTCATTGTCTAGCTTTTTTATTTATAGCATGAAATTTCAAAGACCATAGCCTGGATCAGGCACACCTTAGTCTCTGGACTAACATTGTTGTTCTTGAGCACTGTAGAGAGGTTCCTGACAGCAGATTTTCCTAATGCAATTTTTCCGTTAATTTCCTGATTGCTGGTGTCAAGATGTTGATTGTGGACCTAGCAAGCTGAAATTTTGTTAACAATCTCAACCTCTTCTCCATCTATCATTCTGCTGCCAATTGGTCCAGGGTAAGAATTTTTGTTTTCTTGATGTTAAGTTTCAATTTCATATTGCAGACTACAGTCCTTGACCTTCTGCAATAAATATTTCAGGCCCTAATCAGTTTCAGCAAAGTTGTGTCGTCTTCATATCACAGGTTGTTGATAAAACTTCCTCCAATCCTGATGCAACATTCCTCTTGACAAAGTCCAGCCTCCCAAATGATCTGTTCTGCATATATATTGAAAAGATATGAAGACAGAACACATCCCGGAGGCACTCCTTTCTTGATTTTAAACCATGCAGTGTTTCCTTGCTCTGTTCTAATAACTGCTTCCTTGTCCAAAGATAGTTTCTGCATGAACACAATCAGGTGTTTTGATTTCCCATTCTTCTCAACATTAGCCACAACTTGTTGTGATTCACACAGTCAAATGCCTTTGTATAGTCAATGAAACACAGATAGATATTCCTCTGGTACTCTCTGCTTTCAGCCCAATCCATCTGAAATTGGCAATGATGGCCCTAGTGACACAGCATCTTCTAAACACAGCTTATATTTCTAGTAGTGTCAGAAAATTGAGTTAACATATAATCCAGCAACCCAACTATTATATATGTATCTTGGATAAATAAGAACCAGGACACAAACATATATGCACAGCAATGCTCATTGCTAAGGACACAAACATATATGCACAGCAATGCTCATTGCTACATTATTTACAATAGTAAAAAGATGAGAACAACTTACATGCCCATCAATGAGTGCTGGATAAAGAAATTATGATACATGTACACAATGGAAAACTACGCAACTTAACCATAAGAATGAATCCACAAAAAGTCTCATAATACGGATGAGCCAAGAAGGCATAATGCTGAAGTCAATCAGTAACAAAATGACAAATATCACTGCATGATATCACTACTATAAAATGCCATAGAAAGACAATTTTGATGGTTACCAGGGATGGGAGAGGAAGAGAACGAAAATTATAACTAGATATTGTTTGTTGTTGCTATATGCCATTGCGTCGTCTGCGACTCATAGCAACCCTATGTTTAATAGCTCTGAACCCTGATCTATCCTGAACCAACCTTTAACACATTTACCCTCATTACCACAGTTACTGAGCCAATCCATCTCATTGAGGATCTTCCTCTCTTGCACTGTTCTTTCATCCTCTCTAGCATAATTTCCTTCTCCAAGAACTGGTCCCTCCTTGCGACATGCCCAAAGTATATCAGACAGATATTCAGAATCCTTGCCTTCAAGGAGCATCTCATTTTCACCTTCTCCAGGACGAACCTGTCTGTTCTTTTAGCCTTCCATTGTATATTCAATAATCCTTTCCAGCACTACAGATTATCGGCATCAATTCTCCTCCTATAATCCCTGGTCACTGTCCATCTTTCTGATGCATAATATGTAATTGTGAAGACCATGGCCTGGATGAGGCACACCTTAGTCTCCAGACAGATATCATTGCTCTTCAGCACTCTAGAGATGTCCCTGAAAGCATACTTTCCCAATGCAATTCATCTTTTGATTTTCTGGCTTCTGGTACCAAGAGTGTTGGTTGTAGAGCCAAGCAAATGGAAGCTGTTAACAATCTCTATCTCTTTACCATCTATCATGATCCTGCCAATTGACCTAGTGTGAGAATTTTTGTTTTCTTGATGTTGAGCTTCAATCCATATTAAAGGCTGGAGTCCTTGACCTTCTGCAGCAAGAGCTTCAGGCCCTCCTCAGTTTTGGCAAGTAAGGTTGTGTCATCTGTATAGCACAGGTTGTTGATGAGTTTTCCTCCAATCCTGATGCCACATTCCTCCTCATAGAGCCCAGCCTCCTTGATGAGCTTCTCTGCATATAAATTGAAAAGGTATGGTGATAGGATACACCCCTGGCATACACCCTTCTGATTTTAAACCATGCGGTGTGTCATTGCTCTATTCTAACGATTGCCTCCCGGCCCAAGTATAGGTTTTGTGTAAGCAGAGTCAAGTGTTTTGGGATTTTCATTCTTCTCAGAGTCAGCCACAGTTTGTTGTGATCCACACAGTCAAATGATGTTGTATAGTCAATAGAAACACAGATAGACATTTCTCTGGTATTCTCTGCTTTCAGCCAAGGTCCATTTAACATTAACTATAATATCCCTAGTACCACAGCCTCTTCTAAACCCAGTCTGCATACCTGTCAGTTCTCTGTTGATATGCTGTTCCAGTTTTTCTGGATAATTTTCAGCAGAATCTTACTTGCATGTGACATTAATAATATTGTTCAATAATTTCCATACTCTGTTGGTTCACCTTTTTTTTTTGTTCACCTTTTTTTGGAATGGGAACAAATATGTGTCTCTGTAGTAGACATATGTAGGTGAAGGGGAATGCAATAGATAGTAATGGACAAGGCAGTATAACATGACCAAAGCAAAGGAAGACATAGGAGGTACACAAGAATAAAAGACAACAACAGTAAATTACATATTTCTATTACTTATCTGATCCTGCAGTAAGGGTAACAGCAAACAACAATTTATGAGTAGATACATAGGTAAATATGTAACCTAAACAGATGTGAAATGGCATATGGGAGAACACTTATGTGGAGGATGTAATCAGGTAGTCAGAGCTCTGGTGGCATAGTCTATAGGTACTTTCACTGCTAACCCAGAGATGGTGCCTCTCTGGTGTTTGGAATCTACCTGTGATTCTGTGGGGTAAAAATACGTAATCTTCTGTGAGATTTACAGCCTCTGAAAATCCACTGGAGCGTCAGCTGTAATTTGGTTCTGACTTGATGACAATAGGTGAGGTGTTTTGTTTGTTTTTTTTTTGTTTTTTTGTTTGTTGTTTTTTTTTTAACAGGAAAAAAAAATAGCTTTATTTCATTCAGGGTGGTGTCCGGCTCAGAACTTCTGGAACTGCTTCTTGGTGCCCGTGGCCTTGGTGACTTTGAGCACGTTGAAGCGCACGGTCTTGCTCAGTGGCCGGCACTCGCCCACGGTGACAATGTCTCCAATCTGGACGTCTCTGAAGCAGGGAGACAGGTGCACGGACATGCTCTTGTGACGCTTCTCAAACCGATTGTACTTGTGGATGTAGTGGAGGTAATCTCGGCGGATAACGATGGTCCTCTGCATCTTCATCTTTGTCACCACACCAGACAGAATTCGTCCTCGGATGGAGATGTTACCAGTGAAAGGACATTTCTTATCAATGTAGGTGCCCTCGATGGCCTCCTTGGGCGCCTTGAAGCCCAGACCGATGTTTTTGTAATAACGTGGGAGCTTCTCCTTGCCGGTTTCCCCCAACAGCACTCTCTTTTTGTTCGGAAGATGGTGGGCTGCTTCTGGTAGGCGCGCTCGGTCTGGATGTCTGCCATCTTTCCGGCCGCTTGGAAAAAGGAATGAGTGGGTTTTTAAATAGCAAAGCATACAGAAGGAAAAGGGATGCAAATATTTTAGGCATAAACAGACAACTTGAGTACTGAGTAATTGAATTTGAGGGTTGAGCAAGATGGTCCTTAAGATATTGTGAGTGGCCATATAAGATAGAACTATTGCTCTCTTCTTTTTAAAATCAAATCCGTATTTTCTAAAAATTTGTTATTAATTTCAATGAAAAATTACAGAGACTTTGGATTTCCATTCATTCATTGTTGCACTTTTCTCCCCTCCCAACCCTCCTCCCATAGTACACTACCCTCTTGGAAAAGTAAAAGAAAAATTCTTTCATTGTTTTACAATCCCTCCCCCCAGGTCCACTCCACTGTACATACAGCCTTCACTCTGGACTCCTGTCATGACAAAAATACCTAATCACATATCCCTTTTAAACAGTTTTCTCCCCATCTGTTTCAATGCAGTGTACATTATTGAACCCATCTTTCTCAGTCTCCTCCCAACCCCGATGTCAGTCCTGTTTTACAACAGTGGCACCATGCAGTATTTGTCCTTTTGTGACTGAGCTATTTCAATCAGCATAATGTCCTCCAGGGTCACCCATTTTGAATAATATTGCATGAGTTCCTTGTTTTTCAATGCAGCGTAGTATTCCATTGTGTGAATGTACTACAGCTTCTCTATCCATTCGTTTGTTGATGGGCACTTAGGTTGTTTACAATTCCTTTCTATTGTGAACAAAGCTGCGATAAACATGGGTGTGCATTCAAATTTGTATTTGATACTTACAAAATTTGTGTGCCTTGTTTTTTCACACTGGATCATTCCCATTTCCTTTACCCACCCCACCCTCAACCCGTCAAATTGTGTGACCCTATTATTAATGCTCCCCCATCTTCACCCCTCTGCTCCCCCCCTTGGATCTTAATACACATTCTACAATAGCGGTCCTTATGGGACTTATTTGTCCTTATGGGACTTATTTACTGCTCTCTTCTTAACCAGAGCAAAAAAAAGAAAATCAAAGATTTAAGGGAACAATTAGTTCAAACAATTGATAGACTGCATAAATCTACTAGCCTGAGACCAGAGGAAATATATGGTACCAGGTCACCACCATCAACCATTATGATCAGTTCAAAATAGAAGGTCCTGGACAAAATAGACAAAAGAAATGTAGAACACAATTCAAAATACTAAGAAATACTAGACTTAGTAGTCTGATACCACTTAAAATCCTGAAATTCAACTTGCTCCCAGAAATCACCTTTCAGCCAATCAATAAACAGGTTTACAAAGTGAACAACAACTTCTGGGAGGAATATGCTCACAAAACCCAATCACATCATACCAATAAATATTGCCGTACTTTCCCCCACTCTCCACAAAAAAAGTTCAGAAGGCAGAAAAGATGGCTAGATGAAAACAAGGAACCAAGGAAGGGAACAAGGTGAGCGCTCTTATATTGAGATAAGACAACTAATGTCACAAAGCAAAATATGTATAAATTGTTTAATAGGAAACTAATTTGCTCTGTAAATTTCCACACAAACCACAATAAAATGTTTAAAAAAAAAACAAAACAAAACAACCAAACCCACATAAACGTTCAATGTTTGCTATGTCAGGTATTTTTAGTCTCTGTCTTTGTAAAGCAATCAAAATAATTATGTAAAAACAAAACAAAGCAATAAAAGATTGTTCTTCCTGTAAGATTAAATAAAATGTTAATTTACAGTCAGATTGTGTTTAGACATGTGGTTATTGGAGGGAATAAGAGAAGTGTTAAAAATAGAAGCATTCGCAATAGAATCTGATATTAATGGAACACAAACAAAATCAGGGTAGTAAGGTTATATGTTCAGTTTTATTATTTTAACTTGGTTCTTTGGGACCTCTATGTATAAAAAGACCAAATGAAACCCACTGTCCTTAAGTGGATTTCAATCATAGAGACCCTTTATCAGATTTACAACTGTCAATCTTTACCTGAAGACTCTGGCCATCTTTCTGCCTCAGAATAGCTGGTGAATAACACTACATTTTCCGTTAGCAGCACAACACTATTGCACTAGAGTTCCTTTCCTGTCTGTCAAGGGATATTATTTTCTTCCCATGGCTGGCTAAAGGAGCTAGGTGAGGATAAATAAGATATTTTAAAAGTCTTTTTTCTAAAAAAACAAAAAACAAACACTATGAAAATATAGAAAGAATGACTGTAAAGGGGTAAAAGAATACAAGTTGTCATTATGTGTCATCAAGTTGAAACCAACTCATGACCTGACCCTCCATCAGATTTTCAAAGGCTGTCATTGCACAGGAAGATAGTACCTATCTTTCTCCCATGGAACAGTTAGGGTATTCAAATTTTACACCTTTGGGTTCCTTATGAACTAGGCCACCAGATCTTCCTAACAGAATAAGTTATTTACCATTTATATACCTAACTAGGGACACATCCAGAAAATATATGTATGTATGTGTAAAACTACTTATAAATGAAGGAAAGATACAGAAAAATGTATAAAAGATTATAATAAGCGCTTCACAAAGGAGAGTATTGTTTTATTATTGTTAGGTGCTGTTGCTGGACCCATGATTTTGTTAGGTGCTATCATGCCAACTACTACTCATGGTGACTCTATAAGCAACAGATCTGAACCTTAACCTATTCTGCACCATCCTAATAATCTAAACCAAATTTAAGCCCATTGTTACAGTCACTGCATCAATCCATCTTGTAGATTCTTCCTCTCTTTTGCTGACATTCTACCTTTCCAGCATAATAACTTTCTCCAAAGACTGGTTACTTCTGATAATGAGTAAACAAGACAAAGTGAGAAACAGTGAAGAAGGAATAGTAGTTGGAAAATATGGGCTTGGTGAAAGAAATGAGGCTGGAAGTAGAGTGATTGAATTTTGTATTTACAATGATTTATTCATTGGAAATACTTTTTTGAAAAGACACAAACGAAGACTTTACACGTGGATCTCATCTGATGGGCTGCATAGGAATCAGATTGACTACATTTGTGGAAGAAATCATTGGAAAAGCTCAATACTGACAGTCAAACCAGGCCGGGCTGAACTGCAATTACTCATATGCAAGTTAAAATTGAGGCCAAAGAAAATTAAAATATGTCCACAGGAACCAAGATTTGATCTTAAATATTAAATAAATTCTGTCTGAATTTCAAGACCATCTTAAGAATAGATTTGATGCCCTGGAAGGAACATCTGCATTTAGCGACCTCTCCAAATTATTGAGGAGTAATGATGGTTTGAGGACCAAGGTGCGTCTGTTTCAGGCCATAATCTTTCCAATTACTTGCTATGCATCTGAGAGCTGGACAATGAATAAGGATGACTAAAAGAGAATTGATGCTTTTGAGCTATGGTGTTGGTGAAGAGCACTGAACATCCCACAGACGGCCAAGAGAATAGCTATGTCTTGGAGAGGGTACAGCTGGAGTGTTCTTTGGAGGCAAGAATGGTGACTGCTGCAATGGGCTGTTATGTGTCAAGAAGTGTGAGGATGGCGCATAAGATGTTCATAGGGTCGCTATGAGTCGTACTGGACTCGACGGCAGCTAACAACAACAACAAAAACCTCTAAGGAGCATTCTCAATAAATGTTCTTCAAGACTTCTTTGCTTTTTAGTGCTTTGTATTTTTGGTTTTTGTATTTTGACAATCCATAGGCTATGAAATACTTCATCAACATCACAATTCAAAGACATCAATCATCATCTCCCATCCTTGTATATTATAAAATGTTAAGATACACAGCAAGTACTTGAAAATATCATGGCTTTGACCAGGCACACCTTAGTCCTTAAACTGACATCGTTACCCAGTAGAGCTTTGAAAAGATCTTTGAGAGCAGATATCCCAATGCAACACATCTTGTGATCCTCAACAACATACTTCTGAAAACTCTACAAACTTTGATAAATGATAATAGTTATAGAAAGGCTTCAAGCCTTTTGTTCAGGCCTATGAGTCGTACTTGACTCGATGGCAAACAATAACAACAACAAATATTATGGATATTGATTGTGGGTCCAAGTAAAAGGAAATCATTCTTTATTCTTTCCTCCATCTATCATGATGTGACCTATTGGTTCTATGGAGAGAATTTTTGTTTTCATGATGTTGAGATGTAATTCATATTGAAGGCTGTAGTCTTTGATCTTCTGCAGTAAATGCCTCAAGTCTTTCTCTTCCTCTGATACTATTCCACATTCTTCTTCATAGATTCCAACTGATTGAATGAAATGCTCAACATAAAGAATGAATAGTATAAGGAAAGGATACAACCTTGACACCCGTATTTCCTAATATTAAGCCATGCAAGTTTCCTGTATTCTATTCTTGCTTCTTGGCCTATGTATAATTTTCCCAAGAGCACAATGAAGTGTTCTGGGATTTCCAGTCATATCACTGTTTATCAATAATTTGTTTGCATCATTTTGGATCACAGGTTTGTTTGGGTGAGTTGCATCTGTTTCCTGAACCACCTCAATTGGTATTCCACCAATTCTTCCCCCCCAAGATTATTATTGTTGTTTCTTTTGATTACTTAATGACAATTACATACTTTTAAAAAATATTATTTATTTTATACTGGTTTGCATACAAAGTTCATAAAATTTATATACATTGGTTTTCACACCATTTCTTTCCCCTTTATTTTAACACATCCCTCCCTTCACCAATCAAATTGCATGACCCTATGATTAAGCCCCCCATTCCCTCCTTGGATCTTCATCCTTGTTCTACAGTATTTGTCAGTATGAGACTTATTTAGTTCACTTTGCATAATTATCTCGAGTTCCTCCTATGTTAGATAATAATTTATAAAAGTATTGCTTCTGCATGCTCCATAGTATTCCATTGTGTAAATGGACCATGATTTCTCAATCCATTCATTGTGGTTAGATATGTGGCCTGTTTCCATGTTCTTGTGATGGTGAATAATGCTGCTATGAACACTGGTGTACAAGTCTCTGGGCCTCAGTTCTCATTTTCTCTGTGTATATTCCAAGTAGTGGAATAGCTGGGTAATATGGAATTTCTATGTTCAGCTTTTTGAGGAAATGCCAAACTGCCTTTCACAGTGGTTGTACCATTTTACAATCCCACCAACA
>NW_006399833.1:6317272-6318894 GCF_000299155.1 Elephantulus edwardii
GTTTTATGTGAAATGTGGATTCAGTTTCATCTTTCTGCAGGCAGCAGTCCAATTCTGCCAGCAACATTAATTGAAGAGGTTGTCATTTCTCCATGTGATATGTTTTATTTCCTTGTTGAATATCAGTTGACCATAGATAGATAGCTGGGTCCATTTCTGGGTTCTCAATTCTATTCTACTGGTTTATGTGCCTGTCATTGTGCTAGTACCAAGTTGTTTTGATTACTACTCCTGTGAAGTAGGTTTTGAAGTCACTGGGTGCTATGCATCCCACTTCATTTTTGTTTTTCAGAAGTACTTTGCTTATTTGAAGTATCTTTCTTCCCTTCATCTCTTTCAATGCAGTGTTCTTCATGTATCTACTCTTTTCCTAGTCTCCTCCCAATCCTCTATGTCAGTCTGATTTTATAACAGCAGTGTTATTGCAGTATTTGTCCTTTTGTGACTGAGCTATTTCACGCAGCATAATGTTCTCTAGGCTTACTCATTGTTTAATGTTTTATGAGTTTATTGTTTTTCAGTGTTGTGTAATATTTAATTATGTGGGTAAGTGTTGTTTTGATTCTCTTTATATTTGGTGTGTTTGTTTATTGCTATAAATTGGCCTCTGAATATGATTTTTACTGTGTCCCAAAGCTTTCAGTATGTTGTGTTTTTGTTCTTATTTTTTTCAAGAAACTTATTAATTTCAATTTTATTTCTTCTGTTATCCAGTATTGGTGGAATTCATCCAAATAAACAGTTATTTAGTTTTCAAGTTTCCCCTCTCTTTTCCTCTAAAGGGGTTTGTTGATTACTAATTTTATAGTTTTGTGATATGAGAAAATGTTTTAATGTATTTGTATTTTTTATTTCTTTATAAAGGCTTGTGTATGACTTAATATATAATCCATTTTGGAGAATGGCCCATATACATTGGAGAGGAACGTGTATTGAGCTTTTTTTGTGTGGAGTGTTCTATATATGTCTATGATGTGAGCTGGTTAATTTCATCATTTCATTCTTCTACATCTTTGTTTCTTTCTTGTTGTTTTATGTTTCATTGAGAATGGTGTACTGAAGTCTCCTGCTAGTACTGTGGTGATTTCTTTCTTCAAATCTGTTAAAGTTTTTGATGTATTTTGCTGCTCTAACATTAGGTGTATAGATGTTAAAAATATGTCTTCTTGTTTTATTGACCCTTTAATAATTATGTAACATCCTTCCTTTTTCCTTATGCTGGAAATCTATCACTTTGAAATCTATTTTACCAGCAATCAATATTGCTATTATTCCTTTTCTTTTCTATATTGGTTGTTGTTGTTGTTAGGTGTCATCAAGTTGAGCATGACTTACAGCAAACCCATGAACTAAAGATCTGAACCCTGCTCTGTCCTGTACAATCCTCACATTTCCTGACACACAAGAGCCCATATTTGTTTGATATATTTTTTCCATCTTTTAATTTTTTGTTTGTTTTTATCCTCATGTCTCAGGTGTTTCTCTTGCAGACAACATGTTGATGAGTTTTGTGTTTTATCCATTCTGCTACGCTTTTTCCTCTTGTGCATTTAAGAGATTCAAATTCAGTATTATTATTATTGACAGAGAAGTTTTGTTGTGTCCTTTTTGTGTGTGTGTGT
>NW_006399833.1:6323574-6329868 GCF_000299155.1 Elephantulus edwardii
GTCTCTTTCCTGTCCAAACAAACTTGACAATTTCAATCTTGAAAAATGAATTTGTTATTTGTTATCTGTTATTTGTATCAGGATTGCATTGAACATGTAGATTGCTTTTGATAGGGTTGTAATTTTCACAATATTGAGTCTTCCTATCCATGAACAGGGAACATTTTTCCATTTATTTAGGTCTATTATTGTGTCTCTCAAAAATGTTCTGTAGTTTTCTTAGTACAGGTCTTTTGTGTCTCTAGTTAGATTCACTCCCATGTATCTCAATTTGTGGTTGGCTATTGTAAATGGTTTGCTTTCTTGTTTCCTTCTCTGAGTTCTCTTTGTTTTACTGTAGAGGGATCCCACTGATTTTGGGATATTGATGTTATTCTACCACTCAACAAAATTGGTCTACTAGCTGTAACAGTTTTGTGGTTCTTTTTTTTTGTGGTTGTGGTTGTTGAGTCTTTGGGGTTTTCTGTGTACACTATCATATTATCTGCATATAGCAACAGTTTAAGCATCTCTTTGCTAATTGAGATGCCTTTTATTTCCTTCTCTTGTCACATTGCCCTAGCAATTACTTCCAATACAATATTGAATAGAAGTGGCAACAACAGACATCCTTGCCTGGTCCCTGATCACACAGGAAACGTTTTTAGTCTATACTGACTATATTGACTAAATCCAATTGACTATATTGGATCTTGGTTTTGTTCTGGTTCTGTTGTGATGTCATCTCTATAACTTCTTAACCAAGTTATCTGTGTCTTCTCTAACCCCTCCCTCCTTTTATTAAGGACTGCTAGGAGAACAAACAGATTCATTTTAGAGAGGGTGAGACCAGGTTGCTCCTCTGAGGCAAGGATTTTGAAGTTTCATCTGACATACCCTAAAATGAATGTCAGAAGAGACTTTGAATATTACACTCAAATGCCAAAAAGCCAAAACAAAGGGAAGAAATGATGAAGCTAAAGAGTTGAGCAGATTATTTCAAAGGGCACGTCGTGAAAACAAAGTATTAGAACAAAATGCGCAAAAAGCTGGAGTCAGAAAATCAAAAGTGAAGAACTCACTCAGCACTTTTCAAGCTGAACGTACTGAAGAACAAAGCCAAGCCTCAAGTTGTAATACTGAAAGATTGTATGGGCAAAATCTTGAATGATCTAGGAAGCATCCAAAGAAAATGGAGAGAACACACAGAGTCCCTGTACCAAGAAGAATTGGCTGACACAGAACCATTTCAGGAAGTAGTAAATGATCAAGAAACATAATAATAAAAGAAGAATAAAGCCCCAGAAATTGATGGAATACCAATTGACATACTTCAGCAGACAGATGCAGCCCTGGTTGTGCTCACCAGGCTGTACCAAGAAATCTGGAGGACAACTAACTGACCAACTAACTGAAGGAGATCCCTGTTTATTCTCATTCTCAAAACCCATGATCCAATACAATGTAGAAATTATAGATTATATTATTAATATCCCATTGTTGTTGTTGTTGTTAGGTGCTGTTGAGTTGAACATGGATCATAGCGACCCTGCGAATAAAAGATCTGAATACTGTTCTATCCTGTGTCATCCTGACACTTCCAAACACACAACAGCTCTGGTGGTAGTCACCAGGTCAAAAAACCTGGTTGAGGGTCTTCCTCTCCTTCACCAACCTTTCCCAGCGTCGTGTCCTTCTCCAAGTAACATGTCAAAGGTATGTGAGGCAAAGCCTTATCATTCTTGCCTTCAAAAAACACTCTGGCTGCACCGTCTTCAAGATATATCTGGGTTTTTTTTTCTCCTGGGGAGAACATCCAGGGGATGTTCAGTACTCTTCTCTAACACCACAGCTCAAAGACATCAATTCTTCTGTCATCCTTATTTATTGTCCAGCTCTCAGGTGCAGGCACATAGTAAGTAATCAGAAAGGCCTGAATCAGGCCCTCCTTTGTCCTCACACTGACATTACTACTCTTCAATAATTTGGAGAGGCCCCTAGCGCCTCCACAAGAAAAAGACTGATAACACAATTACAAAATGGGCAAAAGACACGGAAAGACCTTTCACAGAGGAAGATATTTGGATGGCCAACAGACACATGAAGAAATGTTCAAAATCACTGCAATAAGAGATGCAAATCAAAACCACAATGAGATACCATCTCACCCCACAATGAACAAGTGTGTTGTTATCTTCTATCTTCTTCATGGCTGACTCAGTGGTCAGGGGAAATTTGCTGTTGGCATAGTGGTCAAACTTGTTTTCCTGGGGGCGCTCTTCCTTCAGAGGCTCAGCTTCTTAGGCCGCCAGAAGGTGGGTGACGTGCGGATCTTTTTTTTTTTTTTGGCTGCGGATGCCCTTCAGGACGCCTTCTTGGCCTTTAATGCCTTTGCTTTGGCTTCAGTTTTGGGAGGGGCAGGGGCTTCCTTCTTTGCGTTCGGCGCCATCTCCATAGAAAGGCAGGAATAATGATTTTGTAAATTAATACCTAACTTGAGAAAGACTGGAGAGCATCGTGCTAAGTGAACTAACTCATTCCCATAAGGACAAATACTGTGTAAGACCGTTATTGTAGAACGTGTTTTTTTTGTAATCTGTTAATACATAAAATTTATCTGTGGGATTTATCTGGGATTGATCTACCCTTTATCATGAGATCTTACTGTCTTTATCTCTGATTATATTTTATGATATTTTATTTGATATGTTCTCATTTAAATGCACAATTTTCCCATCTAAATATACATGCCATACTTCCCTTTTATTTATATAAAATTAGAAAAACATTCCCCTTATTTATATAAAATGAGAAAAATAAGTTGAATAGTATGTTTTATAGTACTCTAGAACAGTTGGTGTGAGAAGGAAAATATCTCTTCCTTGAATGATTCCCTGTAATATCTGTAGACCTCTTGTGTTTTATAGGGAATATATGTTTAGCTGCTATTTATTTTTTCTATAATTATTGATCTATTAATATTTTCTATTTCTTCTAGACTAATTTTATCATCTTATTTCAATTTCCACTTCATCGAGATTTTTGGAATTAATTTTTATTAAGTTTTATATAGTGAGCTCTGGTGGCCTAGTGGCAAGAAGCTGTGCTGCAATCTCAAAGGCACAGGGTTTGAGGCCAAAAGCCGCTCCATGGGATAAGGATGGGCAATGTCCTCCTGTGTGATAAACTGCCTCTGAAAACCCACTAGAAGGTCAACTATGGGTTGGTTTTGACTCAGCGATACACAACAACTTATATAGTATTGTAATTTAAAAATTTCAACTGTACTTCACCTTTTTAATCTTTCATAAATTGTTTATTTGTGTCTTCTCTTTTATTTCTCTTCACTGTATGAAGAAGAGGGAGCTTTCTTTGCATAGTTCACAGTGAGTAGCTAACCTAAAGGCTATATGTCTCCAGAAGTTGAAATCAACCTTCAGCTCTGTAGGTGTGAATCCATCAGCAGGTCTGAGGGGAAAAAAGATGGGCAGTCTCCTCCTATTACAATTACAGCTTGGGAAACCTGGTGGAGGGTTGCGAGGAATGTGAGGTGATTTATTATCAGTAAGTTTGAGTTTGGATTACATGGAGACGAGTATGGCATCAGGATTGGAGGAAGAGTCATTAAAAACTTGCAATATCCACATGACCAACTTCCTTGCTTAAGGTAAACAGAACTTGAAACACTAAATAAGATCAAAGACTATAGCTTTCATTATCAATTATGCTTCAACATACAAAAAAAATTTTAAAGTATTTACAAGTTGAATAGTAAGAAACTTCATGATAAATAGTGAAAAGTTTGACATTGTCAAGGATTTTATTTAACTTAGTTCCATGTTCAACACTTATGTAAGCATTATTATCTCATCTCATAGCTGACCCTCCATTGGATTTCTGAGACTGTGGATCTTATGGGAAGAGATTGCCCATCTTTCTCCTGCAGAGTCATTGGTGGATTCCAGCTATCAGAGAGGTGTAGCCTTTGGGTTAGCAATACAACTCCCTACATATTAGGCCACCAGGGCTCCTTCCTATGCAAGTAGCAGACAAGAAATCAAATAATATATTGCTTTGGGAAAATCTGCTAAGAAGAACCTCTTTAAAGTACTAAAGAGCAAGATTTTCAGTTTAAGGACTAAAGTATGACCAAACCAAGCCATGATATTTTCATTTACTTCATACATTTGTGAAAAATAAAGAAGGCAAAATAATTAATGACTGAGTTGTAGTGTTGGTGAAGAATAGGGAGTATACTATGGACTGTCAAAAGAACAAACACATTTGTCTTGGACCAAGTGAAGCCAGAGTGATTCTTAAAAGCATGGATGGTGAGACTTTGTCTCGTGTACTTAGAACATTTCATTAGGAAGGGCCAGTCCCTGGAGAAAGATATCATGCTTGGAAAAGTGGAGGGTTAGTGAAGAAGAGAAAGCCCCTCAAGGAAGTGGAATGACACAATGACTATGACAGTGGGCACAGCAGGTACTATGAGGATGGCACCAGATCAGGCAAGGTTTCATTCTATTGTACATAAAGTCACTTTGAGTAGGAGCCTACTCAGTGGCACTTAAGTGTTTAAAAGACCCTTATTAAAGCAAACCCATATAAAAGAAGAAGTTAAAAAAGAAAAGTCTTATTAACAGTATACATAAACTCTGAATGAAACCATTTACAAAGCGAAAACGGAAACTTGTAGATAAATACTGAGGAATAGCTCATAGAGATAGAAAAAGAGTGTAATCGGTGACTCAAAAATGGCTACCACCCAAAAGATTGGTAGTTCAAAAGCCTAACCAGAGATGCTTCAGAAGAAAACTCTGGTAATCTCCTTCTGAAAGATCACAGCCTTGAAGACATATGGAGTGCAGTGCTTTTAACTCTGCAGTCTGTGGAGTCATCACGTAGAATATGTGAGGACACGCATTCATTTGATGGCAGCTGTTTTGATTTGTCGGTTTAGTGCTACTGCAAACTTGCATTTTTGTCACACTAGAATCAAATAAAAGATTAATATTATTAGTGAGAGATTGATTTTTTTGTGTGTTTAAGGGAGCACTGTTGGCGTAGTCTGTAGGAAGTTGTGTTGTGCTGTCCACCAGATGCCCTGAAGGCTGGGCAATCTCCTCCTGGGCGATTTATAGCTGCTGGAGAATCACCTATGAGTTGGTTTTGACTAGGCAGTAATGAGATGAGATGATCATCTTGAGTTATGTGTTTTACACATATATTTTACACACCTCCCACAGTAACTTTATAGGGTAGGAAATATTATTGTCCATAGGTTGTAAATGAAATAAGCCTGGTACTATTACTCAAGTTTATCCAGCTAGTACACTGACAGAGCTGAGATGGGAGCCTCTGATGTTAAACTGGGCTCTGTTTTACTTGAGAACTCATTTGCTATACTCTTTGTATTTTCACAGTGCTGCTTTTTCCATTGAGCTCTTTTATGGCACCAGTTTTGCTTTATAATTTGACATAAATATCTTAATCATTCTGTTAAATCCAAATGCTAAGGGATCAGTGAACGCTTACACAGTCATTTATTTTGGTACATGCTTCTAGTTGTAATGGTTAAGTTCTCAGGTGCTAAATGAAAGGTTAGTGTTTTGAGCTCACCAATATTCCAGAGCACTGAGATTTGCTCATAAGGAGCTTGTACATAGATTAAGAGAAAATCATTGAAACAGACCAAGGGGATATTGCGTGGCTTAATGTAAGGAAAAGTCTACATTCAGGTTGTATCTATTAATCATATTTATTTAATCTGTATTTTGAGCAATTTGGTGGAAAAGCTGAGGTTTATGATTAAGAACATGGAATTAAGATTAATAACCTGTGATATGCAGAAGGTACAATCTTCCTTGCTGAAAGTGAAAAAAAAAAAAAACCAAAAAACCCCAAACACTTTGAAGCACTTACAAAAGAAAATATAGTCCTCACTATGCATTGCACCTGAATATTAAAAAAACAATAATTCTCACAAGTGGACCAATAGGCCGCATCATGATAAGTAGAGAAAAGATTGGTGTTGTCAAGGACTTCATTTTAATTGGATCCACAAACAATGCCTATAGAAACAGCAGTCAAGAAATCAAAGGGCATATTCAATTCTAAGGAACCTGCCCCAAGCCATGGTTTAGCTCAGATGTATATATTTGTTAAACCATGTGTCATTTAGTCATTTATATCATACATCATATATAACATCATATATATCCGAATATTAAATGATCCAGGAAGTATTAAAAGAAGATGGAAGGAATATACTGAGTCATTGTATCAAAAGGAATTGGCAGACACAGAAGAATT
>NW_006399833.1:6332258-6333884 GCF_000299155.1 Elephantulus edwardii
TGGTGGATCTGAGCCACCAGAGAGGCCTGGCCTTTTGGCTAGCGATGCAGTTCTCTATGGACTATGTCACCTTAGCTTTCTATGTAAAACCTACAGCCTTGGAAATCCTATGGGGCAGTTTTACTCTGTCCTATAGCAATAACTATGAGTCAGAAACAACAGAGACATCTTAGAATATAAGCCTAACGATATGTTTTTGAAATATCATCGTCCTGAAAGCCCTATGGAGCAATTCTAATCTGACACATATGGGATCCTTGGGAGTTGGAATCAGCCCGATGGCAACTAACAATAATGTGTGCCTTTGGGTGACAGACGTCCATGGTGAACAGGGTCATATAGAGATCTGTTCTGGTTCTGGCTAGCTCCTGATTTCTGATTCTTTGCCATAGACTTACAAAAGCCAAGTGAGTACGCTTGATTTAAAAGCCAGGTACCATAGCAACAGTGTAGAAATCCTTTTGTAATTAACCTGATTGAAATCTAGTTTCATGAGGTTAGAATTTTTGCAGAGGAAAACCTATATTGCATTCCCATTTCAAAAAAATACAGGATTTCTATTTAAACCAATGTTTTTGTGGATACAGAGAGGAAGTGTGCTACTGAAGAGTCAAATCTTTAGTGTATAACAGTGAAGAAGGGCCCAGTATTATATCCAGGACATGGTATCCATGGCAACCAGTCCAGCAGCTTTTTAAGTTTTCAAAAGATTATTTCTTTAGTTTTCCTTCAAGTTTCTCCCTCTGATTTTTTGGTGTGCAGTCATAATCATTCTCAATTCACGTAATGTTATTTCTCACTACAAAGGGAAAAAAGTGTTGAATTTCATTGTAGCTCATATCCTTTCAAAATCAAGGATCTATATATGTAAAGATACATATTGTCGATGCCACTCTTTAGCTATCTTTGAGTGCTTGAATAGGACGAAACTGGGCTACAACCAAGGGGAAAACAGAAAAAGCAACCAACCAATGAAACAAAAATCTGAAGTATATTTTTTCTTTTCATTGAGATTGTAATGAAAGTTTATACGGACTTTGGATTTCCATTAATTCATTGTTGCCCATTTTTCTCCCTGCCCACCCCACCTCCTAGTTCACTTTTCTCTTTGAAGAGAAAAAAAAAACAATCTTATTGTTAAGCAATCCTTCTCACAGTCCACTTTACTATGCTGCTCTTATTCTGGACTCTTGTCATGCAAATGATACCTAATTATATATCCCTTTTAAACAGTTCTCTCCCTCATCTGTTTCAATGCAGTGTACATTATTTATGCCCTCTTTTTTTTAAGTTCCCCTCAACCCTGATATCAGTTCCATTTTACAACAGTGGCATTATGACGTATTTGTCCTCTTGTGACTGAGATATTTCACTCAGCATAATATCCTCCAGGGTCACCCATTTCTTACCACAGCTTCTCTATCCATTCCTTTGTTGATGGGCACTTGGGTTGTTTCCAAATATTTGCTATTGTGAACAAAACCACAATAAACATGGGTGTTCATATCTCTGCTTGGATGACAGTTCTGGTTTCTTTAGGGTATATTCCCAGCAGTGGAATGCTGGGTAAAATGATATTTCTATTTCCAACATTTTGAGAAAGCGCTGTACTTCCATAGTGGTTGC
>NW_006399833.1:6336981-6341945 GCF_000299155.1 Elephantulus edwardii
TGTTCACAGCTTCAGTTTGCTCGGCTCCAGAGTCAATACGCTTGGCACCAGCAGTCAGGAAATCAAAAAGCGTATTGCGATGGGAAAGTCTGCTGTTAGGGACCTTTCTAGAGTACTGAAGAGCAATGGTGTCTCTCTGGAGACTAATGTCCTTCTGATACAGGCCATGGTCTTTGCAATCACATGTTATGCATCAGACTAGGGAGGACAGAAGGAGAATTGATGCCTCTGAGCTTTGGTGCTGGAGAAGAGTATTGAATGTACCATGGACTGCCAAGAAAACAAACTGATTCATCCTGGAGAGGATTAAACCAAGCTACTCCTTGGAGGCAAGGATTCTGGGGCTTTGTCTGACATGCTTTGGGCATGTTTCCAGGAGGGACGGGTCCTTGGAGAGGGACGTCATGCTTGGGAGGGTGGAGGGATGGCGCCGGAGGGGTAGACCCTCTCTCTATGAGATGGATTGATTCGGTGACTGGGGTAATCGGGATCGGTGTGTCGGAGGCAGTGCGATTGTCACAGGATAGAGCAGCGTATAGGGCTGTTGTGAATAGGGTCGCTATGAGTTGCAAACGACTCGACGGCACATAACAACAACAACATAGTGATTTAATTCCTAGAAGGTCTCATTTTCATCTTTTTTTTTTCTCTCCTGGTTGTAGATTTTTCAGGATTGCGTGGAAGACTTGAAAGACTGTTTATGTTGTGGATTAGGGCTTTTAAAGTTCTTCCAAGCTGTTCTCTAATGAAGTTTATAGTCCTTGGTTTTATTCCTAGGTCCTTGATTCACTCTGAGTTGTTTTTGTGTGTGGTGTGAGGTGTGGGTCTTGCTTGAGTCTTCTGCAGATAGTTTTCCAATTTTGCCACCACCACTTGTTAAAAAGTCTGTCGTTTTCCCACTTAACTGATTTCATCTCCTTGTCAAAAATCAGTTGGCCATAGGTAGATTGACTAATTTCTGGGTTCTCAGTTCTATTTTATTGATCTATGTGTCTGCTGATGTAACAGTACCACGCTGTCTTGACCACCACAGCAGTGTAGCAGGATTTGAAATCACAGTGTGAGATGCTTCCTACCTTGTTTCTCTTTTTAAGGAGTATTTTGCTTATTCGGGGCCTCTTTCCAGGAACTTAATTTTTCAACTGCAAACAATTGCTAGATTCATTGCAGTCAAACCTTGATTACTTGCATTGCTCATAGATGAGAAGTTATAATCAATCTGTTTTTCTGGATAACTGAGAGTTAAGCAAGTTTTGTTTTTTTTTTAAAAAGCCTTTATATTTTCAACCCATGCTACAAATTCTTCTGAAAGGTACTGGTTTACTTTCTTGCTTTAGCAATAGAGTCTGCTGAAGATAACTGGCCCTTTCTTTAATGCCTGAGGATACTATAGTCCCTGAGGCTCAAGCCTCTGAAAGTCAGTGATCTTTGTTTGGAACCACATATGTAACTGCAGAGATGGAGGATGTAGAAGAGAGGGTTCAGTGTGTACTGATGCCAAAACATACTCTGGCAGGGTTTGGGTTGTTTTTTTTTTTTTTCATTTTGAAAAAGAAATCCCTTCTATCGGATTTTTTTTTTCACCTGAGGCAAAAGTTGTTTATCTGAGGCAGCACAGTATGCTAGTTAATAGTGCAGCGACTGGAGTCAGCCTACTTGGGCTCTAATCTGGGTTCTCTGTATTACTAATTTTGACTTCATGCTTGACCTCATTAAGTCTCAGTTTTCTAATCAGTGAAATGGGGATAATTTCCAAAACTAATGGTGAGGAATGAATGTGGTAATGCATGCAAATCACATGCAATAGTTAGTACCTGCCTGGTACACAGGTGACACTTTCCTATTGTTAATTCTCCCAAGGATGGAGCTCATGGAGGGGAAATTTACTTCATTGAAAACCTCCATTTCCTTAACATAGCTGGAGTAACTGTATGCACTTGAAAGTAATAAAAAAAATCCCTGTCTTTAAAACACAACTATGTGTATTTCAGATTTTCCACTACTTCAACCTAGCCCTGCCTCCAGTGACTCACAACAGTGAAATTATATTGGGCATCGATTTAGCAGTTTGTGTGTGTCTTCAAATCTGTGCCAAACACAGAAAGCAATTTTTTAAAAGTAGGTTTTTTTTTTAAATTCTCATTTGTCTGTTTAATTTCCACTTTTCACTGGTTAAAAGATACCCTTCGTTTTACAAGGGATTAATTTTTTGTTTATTTATTTTTAAAGTAGCTGTAGCTAGTTTGCATGTGGCTTTTTGCCTTCCTATCACCTGAGGCATATACATACACATTTCCTTAGAAACATATATCCCTTCCTCTCAAAACCCCCAAATATCCCCCATGTTTGCATTATTTAAATAAAGTGTACGCATCTATACTAACAGGACTAGTTTGCACTTCTCACATGGTTTTGGGAAGTCAGTTTCCTGGAAAATGTAGGAAAAGTGATCAGATTTTTTTCCCCCTAAGGGAAATGCAAAAGCTTGACAGAAAATTCTAGCTCTGAAATACTAGTGTTTAGGGGAGATATGCATCTCTTTCTTTTCTAAACCAGACTTAAGTGGAGTTTCTATGGAATCACACTAACCCTCCTACCGTCTCACACACACCAGCTATGCTCCTCTTTCACCTCCATTCCTGCTTCTCCAACCACCTATGACATTCCCTACTCTTTCTCTCATGGGACTCCTCTACATCTAATGAATAATTCAAGGGCTTAAAAATATGTTTCTGATCATTGTACTCTGTTTCTGACATCACTGACATTTATCATTTTCTGTTTCTGACATCTTCCATTGATGGTACAAGTCATCGTAGCTCCGAAAGTCTCTGTTTAACAATGTATGTGCTTACTGGTGGATGACCATACATACTTTCCATTGAAGAATAGAGGATTGTGTATAATAGACTGCCTCTACACTAAATAGTTCTTGAACAGCTTGAATAGCAGTCTGTCTAAGAATATCCTCACTCCCTGTTGCCTTCTCAGAGCTACCTAAAGTTTCCTGGCAGGATTCCTACATAAGGAAGCCAGCCTTGGAGAGAAGGGTGCAGAAGCCTGGATTTTCCCACTCTTGTTTCTTCTTCTTTTCCTTTTTTTTTTTTTTTTTTGGCTGTTTTGAAACCTCCGGTACTTTGTTCTTTAATTCCTCCATTCCCTACTCATGCCCCTTGTCTCTTTCCTGTGCTGTGCCAAAATCTTTCCAGCAACATCTGAAGGAAAGTTGGTAGCTGGGGTGGAGAGGAGGGGAGTGGGTGGGATAGAGGTGGACACAACCAATGATCAGTTTGGGAAGAACACACAGATTAACAAAATGTTGGCTCAGATACTGTTCCACGATCTGTGAGTGCATGTGAGTCTTTGATGTTTTAAATGGATATATAGATCCAGGTTTAATCAAGCAATACCAGGTGTAATACAATAAAATATAGGGGGATGTTAACCATAGGGTCACACAATTTCATGGGTGGAGGGGGTGGTGAAAGAAATGGGAAAAGATACAGTGTGAAAAACAATGTATACAAATTTTGTAAATAAACCAGTATCTCTCTCTCTCTCTATCTCTATCTATCTATACACACGCACACACACACGTGCTTCCAAACTTAAAATATGCTTTAAATATTTGGGAGCACCAAGTTTGTTTGATTGCACTAGAATCTCTTTCAAGGGTGAGTTAAAATTGAGCAGAATATAAACGCTCCCAACAGCAAGTTTATCTTTTAGTAGCCTGCAGTGAATTCTGGTCACCATGTGGAACAACACAGAAGACTTGTTTCTTTCAATATCGAGCTTTCCCTTAGTCATGTGACTGAAAATAATGAACATCTGGATTCTAGTCTTTCCCTGCCACTGGCATATTGTGTGACATGAGACAAGTTGCTTAATACTTCTGTCTTCTATCAAGGTAAACTTATTGTGCTTCATTTTTTTCCACATATATATTCAACTATATGCAGAACAGATCATCCGGGAGGCTGGACTGTATGAGGAGAACTGTGGCATCAGGATTGGTGGAAGATTCATCAACAAACTGCGTTATGCAGATGACATAACCCTGCTTGCTGAAACTGAGGAGGTCCTGAAGCACTTGCTGCGAAGGTCAAGGACTCAATATCAAGAAGATGAAGATTCTCACCACAGAGCCAGTTGGCAGCATCAGGATGGATGGTGAAGAGATTGAGATTGTTAACAGCTTTAGATGGCATGGCTCCACAGTCAACACACTTGACACAAGCAGCCAGGAAATTAAAAGGTGGATTGCGACAGAAAAGTCTGCTGTTAGGGACCTCTCCAGAGTACTGAAGAGCAATGGTGTCACTCTGGAGACTAAGGTACACTTGATGGAGGCCGTGGTCTTTGCAATCACTTGCTATGCATCAAGGCAGTTGGGCAATGGCTAGGGAGGACAGAAGGAGAATTGATACTTTTAAGCTGTGGTGCTGGAGAAGAGTATTGAATGTACAATTTTCTGCTAACAAAATGAACAGGTTCATCCTGGAGAGGATTAAACCAAGCTGCTCCTTGGAGGCAAGGATTCTGAGGCTTCATCTGACATACTTTGGACATGTTGCAAGGAGATACTGGTCCTTGGAGAGAGATGTCATGCTTGGGAGGGTGGAGGGACAACACAGGAGGGGAAGGCCCTTTATGAGGTGGATTGATTCCGTGACTGAGGTAATTGGCATGGGTGTGTTGGAGACAGTGAGAGTGGAACAGGATGGAGCAGGGGGTCTCTATGAATTGCAAGTTACTCGATGGCACATAACAACAACATTCAAAAAATAAATGGGGAAAGTAAGTTATTTCTATTTGTTGTAGTATTTTAGCAAAGCTCAAAGCTGTCTTTTCAAATAATTGGTCCCTTCTTATTGTTGTTGTTATGTGCCATCAAATCACCTGTGACTCATTGTGTTTATTCCTGTTTATTCTCCTACCAGTCCATGTTCAATAAGAAGCCT
>NW_006399833.1:6343763-6384204 GCF_000299155.1 Elephantulus edwardii
ATACAATGACTCAGTATATTCCTGATGCATCACAAATAATTGCAAAATTATGGCCTGGATCAGGCACACCTTAGTCCCCAGACTTACATAGGTGCTCTTCAGTACTTTGGGGAGGTCTCTGACAGCCGACTTTCCCACTGCAATTAGTCTTTAAATTTCCTGACTGCTGGTATTATACTTCAGGATGGATCTTGAAATTGCCTGTTTGAGTATGTAAGCAACACCATTTTTATTCAGGTTTTATTTCAAAGCATTGTAAGCCATATGATTGTCTGAGTCAAAGTGGTCCATGCTTGTCCATCTGAGTTCACTGATTCCTAGAATGCCAATCTTCATGTATTCCATTTCATATTTTACAACACTCATCTACATTCATATTTTGTATTTTCCATGATCCGGTTATTAATGATTAGTTCCAGCTGTTTCTTCTCATATTTGAATGACTTCCTATCTACGCTCTCTATCTTTCACAATATAACTACCCATGCTCCTCTGTTCATAGGGTTTTTGAAGGTTCATCATTTCAGGAGTGGTTGGTCAATCCTTATTTCTAGTCCAGCTCAACATCAAGAATACAAATATTCTTACCATTGAACCAGATGGCTGCACCATGATGGATTGAGAAGAGATTGAGGTTGTTAACAATTACAGGTTGCTGGGCTCTACATTCTTTGCACCAGCAGTCAGGAAAACAAAAGACAAATTGCATTAGGTAAATCTGATGTCAGGGAACTTTCTAGAGTACTGAGAAGCAACGATGTCAGTCTGGAGACGAAGGCGCACCTGATCCAGGCCATGGTTTTCATAATTACTTGCTATCCCTCAGAGAGCTGTACAGTGACTAAGGATGACAGAAGAATCAATGCCTTTGAGTTGTGGTGCTGGAGAAGAGTCGTGAACATACCATGGACTTGCTCAAATGTTATTTCATTAAATGCTTCTGTATCTGCCAATTCCTTTCGATACAATGACTCAGTATATTCCTTCCATCTTCAGATAAGTTATTTATTAAAAGAATTGATTTAGGCATCTGCAATGGTGACTTCAACCTCTCTTCCAGGCTTAGTAGTGATAGACGTGATTTGCTTTACAATCTCAGAGAGACTGTGCAAGTAAATGAGTCATTGTGAATCCTCATCTGGAAAGGATCCTAGGAGCAGATGATGAAGGAAATGAACCTTCATCACAAGGAGTCTTCCTTGTAGTGATTCTCAGAGTCTTTGTAGACATTCTAACCAGTCCCTTCACCTTGATGTTGTTCTCCTTTGCTCCTCTGATCAAGTCAACACACACTAGAGGAAAATCATGCTACGTCAAGCAGCACATTTAGGGAAGACTTTAAAAAGTCAACTAATGCTGGCTCAGACAACTCTACTGTTTTTCGGTTGACATTTGCTTGGCATATTCCCCCCCCAATCTTTGATTTTGTGTCTGTCTTTCTCTCCCTTTTTGAGATGTCTCTTGTAGGCAATATATTGAAGGACTTTGTTTTTAGATACATTCTGCTTCTCTTTTTCTCTTAATTAGCATATTTAGTCCTTTCACATTAAGTGTGATTATTAACAAGCCAGGTTTTACAATTGTCATTATCCTATGTTTCTTTTCTGGGGGTTTTTTCGTGTGTGTGTGTGTGTGTGTGTGTGTGTGTGTGTGTGTGTGTTTCTGGTTACCATAGTCCATCCAATTTTCTTTGATGTTTCAGTTTGATGGACTTCATTTAAAATGTCTTGTAGTTTTGGTCTTGTTTTCACAAATTTCTTAAGCTCCTTTCCTGAAAAGGAGCTTCGGTAGGTGGAGGATCCTTGGCTAACAATTGTTTTCTTTTAAATTTCTGTATATGCCATCCCTGTGTCTTCTAGCTGACACATGGTTTCTGCTGAGAAACAAACAGCACTTAATCCAATTGTTTCCCCTTTATAGGTGACTCTTTGTTTTTCTCAGGCTGTTTTTTGAATTCTATCCTTATCTTTAATTTGGAGAACTTGACTATGCTATGTCTTGATCTTTTTCTTGTTGGGTCTAGTCTATTTGGTGTTTTCTGTGCTTCTTGAATCTGGATTTTCTCATTCTTCAACATACTAGGGAAGTTTTCTTCCAGTACTTCTTCTACAATTTTCTCAATGGTTTCCCTGCCACTCCCATGTTCTGGAATTCCAATCATATGAAAGTAGTTCCTTTTGATGTATTTCCACATCATTCTAATGTTTTATTCATTTTCTTTATGTCTCTTCTCTGATTTTTCTTCTGGTATGTTTCTTGTGAGGCACTTTTTTCCAGCACACTGACTGTTCCAACTCTTCAGTTACACATTTTTGTACCACCAACATGCTGGACACTTCTGCCATTTATGTCTTAGTGTTCTGGATCTCATTTTCTTGCTTTTTTGTTATTTCCAGTACTGTGTTGGCTGTACCCTCTCTGTCTTGTGATGATCTTTTAAGTTCTTATACTGGTTTATATTATCAGTTCATTTTTCCATCTTTTGCATTTTCTCCCATAGCTGTTCAAGTTGTCTTTCATCAATATATTTCTTTTGGATTGTTGTCTCTGGAGCATTAGCTCTCTTAATGACTTCTATTGTTCTTCCATCATTTGCATCTTCTTCTGTAGCTGTTCAAATAACTACACATCAACATATTTCTTATGGGTCTCTCTATCTGGGGTATTCATTAGGCCTGCTTTTTAGGAGAAGGGTTATTTTGTTTTTTCATAATGACTGAGACAAACTGCTGTTTTCTTGACATTATGTGAGTATTTTTGTAGTAGATAATAGGTTGTTTTAACTACATAATGTCCCAGGGTATGGCAATGTTTTGTGGATGTATATTGGTGAGCCTGTGTTGGGAAACACCATCCAAAGTGGGATGCGCTCCAGAAACTGCCACTTCACCCAGACTCTTCTGCTTGAGTTTAAGAAATTCCACATGATGTAGCTAAACAGCTGTGTTCAAGTCAAAGTACCTGTGGTATTGGTACTCCTGGCACAGGTCAGTAGGCAGCAGTGGGCCAGTCTGGTCTTCACACAGTGAAGCTCTGGTCTAGTCTACCAGCATACTTGTGCCATGGCTCTCTGTGGTTGGTTGCACTGTGTGGTCTCAATCAGTCTTAATACAACAGTTTCTGTATACTCTATTTCTTGTCTTTCTTGCTTTTCTCACTTTGCTAAACTTCAGTTGTGGATCATACCAGCTAACTGCTTTTCAACTTCTACAATCAGGAAATCACACAATTGTGTAAACTGGCATTGAGACAAATTTGTATTCTCTGATGATTCTCACTTTACTTCTTCTGGTCACCTTTCTTGTCCAAACTCCAAGGTGACAATTCAAAAGCTTTCAGTCTCACTATCTTCCTTATCTTTTTAATTTAACATCTACTTAAGGGTACTCTCCTTCATAGGGTCGCTATGAGTTGCCTGCGACTCGACGGCACTTAACAACAACAACTTAAGTGTAGGTGTGTCAGAGACAATAAGGCTGGCACAGGGTACAGTAGGTTTCAGGGCTATTGTATAGGGTTGCTATGAGTTGTAAGTGACTCGACAGCATATAACAACAATAAAAACAACTTGAAGAGAGAATAGAAGATATAATGGATGTACACTCAAGTTCTCTTATCTAAGAATCATCTTCATCTGTACTGTTTCATTTCCTTAGAAATTTTCCTTCTCTTTTCTAAAACCAATAGTTTGACCTACTTTTGATGCAACTTTCCAGGGACTTATCTTATGAGCTTTCCTTTCTCCCCTTTGTATCTTCAATATATCTTCCATTTCCCTACCAATTTTTTAACAAGCCTATGTTACTCTCATCCTGACTATTTCAGACACTCTCTCTGAACTGGGTACCACTCAAACTCTAATTTTTCTGCTTCTTTCACATGCTTCTTGAGAAATTTACTTTCTATCCGTATATCTTCACTGAAACTCTTCTTGCAAAATACACTAATGTCCTCCTAGTTGCCAGAGATAATGGAATCATTTGATTCTAATCTAACTTTGTCATTCTGTGTGCTTTTGGCACTGTTTAAACTATCCTTATTAAATCTCTTTATTTTGCTTCTTGAGATACTAATCTTAACCTCATAGTTTTTTCCCTTCTTAGCCTCTTGTTTTCAAATAAGTACATTTTATTTTATATTATCTATATTTAATTTTAATATTTGTTTGTTCCATTTTTTATTGTGATTAGAATGAAAGTTTACAAAGAAATTGGTTTTAGTTCAATTAATCATGAAGATTTCCTATCTCATCCAACCCATAATGCATGTCCTGTTGCAGATTGTTAATTGCAATACGCATGTCTGATCGTCTTTTCATTTCAGATTGACTGTCTCTTCACCTTTTTCAATACATTGTTCATTATATATCCATTCTGATTCCCTTCAGCCTTTTTTTGTTTTAGTTTTATTCCTTGCATTATTTCTCTAATGGTAGCTTTTCTTAAAGTATTATCCTTGACCCTCTAATCAACTCAAGCTGCACAATAGCCCTAACACTGTAATTATTTTTATGTTTTCACTCCCACTTATAAAATGATTCAATCTCGAGAATCATCCAGCTCTCACTATTCATTTCAATTCTCTTTTTATTTTCTCCAATTGGATGTCCCACAGATAACCTCAAAGGTAAGTGGTTACAAAATAAATTCATCTTACCCTCAAAACTATTTCTACTCTAGTACTATTTCACCCATGGAAACAGCAGGCAAGAAATCCAATGACATGTTGCATCAGGTAAATCTGCTACAAAAGACCTTTTAATTGTTCCAAAGTAAAGATGTAACCTGACCCAAGCCATGATATTTTCAGTAGCCTCAAATGCATGCCTAAGATGCTCAATGAATAAGGAATTCCCAGAAAAAAAATTGTGCCTTTGAATTGTGATGTTGGTGAAGAATATTGGATTGACCATGGGTTGCAAGAATGAATTAACCCATCTTGGAAGAAGTGCAGCTACAATGTCTCTTAAACTTGTGTATACAATAGCAAGGAGTTGGAAACAACGCAAGTGCCCATTAACAAACGAATAGGTAGAGAAGCTGTGGTCTAGTCACACAATGGAATACTATGCTGCATTGAAAAACAAGGAACTCATGCAATATTATTCAAAATGGGTGACCCTGGAGGACATTATGCTGAGTGAAATATTTCAGTCACAAAAGGACAAATATTGCATAGTGCCTCTGCTGTAGAATGGACTGACATCAGGGTTGGGGTAAGAATGAGAAAAACTGGATGAATTATGTATACTGCATTGAAACAGATGAGGGAGAGAACAGTTTAAAAGCAATATATTATAGGGCATTATGATTATAGTAAGAGTCCGGAATGAAGGTTGCAGAGTGGAGTATACTCAGGGTTGGGGTGGCGGGGTGTGGGGGGATTTTATACCAATGAAGGAATTTTTCTTTTACTTTTCAAAGAGACGAGCAAACTGGGGGTGGCGGGGTGGGCAGGGAGAAAAGTGCAGCAATGAATGAATGGAAATCCAAAATCTGTGTAAATAAATGTTCATTGAAATTAATAATAATTAAAAAGTGTGTATAGTCAGACTTCATCTCTCATACTTTGTGCATGTGATCAGGAAGGACAAGTACCTAGAAAAAAAACATCATTCTTGGCAGAGTTAAAAAAAAACAACAACACACACCCCCTAAAATATAAAATAAGACAAAAACCCAAAACCTCATTGCTGTCAAGTCAGAACCAACTCAGAGCTGATTTTCCCTTGAATTTCTGAGAATTTAAATCACACAGAAGACTTCCTGTCTTTCTCCCAAAGGTATGATGGTGGATTCAAACTGCCAGAAGCATGATATTTGAGTTAGCAGTACAACTCTCTATAGATTACACAGGAAGAGCTCCTCAGTGCAAAAAAACGTTTAGTGAAATAGAGGGAAAATTTCCAAGGCTATATATAGATTGGCACAATCGCTGTAAAATGGGCTTAAACATAATAATTATTGTGAGGATGTGGTGGTACCTATGTGGTAGTACTGGGAAGTGCTTTGTTCTGTTATGCTTGAGTTCACTATGAGTGGGAACCAACTTGAAGGCACCTAACAGCAACAAATAAATTCCTTACCTTGGAGAACTACAATATAAAATAACCAATCCATAAATCTAGATTTGGTCTTATTGTTATTATGTACCACAGAGTTGGAACTGACCCATAGCTGATCCTCCAGTGAGTTTTCAGAGACAGGGGAGTTAATCACAAGGGAGGAGACTGACTGCCCATTCTTCAGCAGAGCAGCTGGTGTCCTGGAACTGCATGACTTTGAGTGCAGCTTCTTGCCACTAGGTCACCAGAACTGTTTATTTATTCCTCACTTTCCATATCCAGAGTGTAAATGGTAGGCTTTTTTTGCTTTTAAATCCATTTGTCATTGTTTTTCTTCCCTCTGCTCTTTTTTGCAAAAGCCCTGATTACTGCAGGCTATGTTTCTCAAGCTTTCAGGATAAGAAGCTTTGACTGAGTACAGTCAGTAGGAGAAAAATCAGTGAGACATTGGTAGGAAATTGGTGAATAGAAGGAAAGAATTTGCCAATGTCTCTTGTACTAGCTCTATCACTTCCATATATTCAGCCAGCATTAGGCTAACCTTCTGTTATTTCTGATTTCAGAAGTTGTTGTTGTTGTTGTTGTTGAGTACCATGGAATCAGAACAAACCTAAAGTTGACCTTCCAGTAGGTTTTCAGAAGCAGTAAATTATACAGGAGGAGATTGTCTATTTTTTCTCTGTGGAGCAGCCAGTAGCTTCGAACTGTCTGCCTCTGGGTTGACAGAGCAATTCCTTACCCACTGAGCTATCATCTTGTTGTGTTGCTGCTGTGTACCATTTAGTCAGAACCGACCCATAGCTGGGTTTTCAGATGCAGTTAATCTCATGGGAAGAGATTGCCTATCCTTCTCATATGAAGCAGCTAGTGCATTCAAGCTGACTGCCTTTGGGATTGTAGTGCAGTGTCTTGCCACTAACCCGAGCTCCCAACTTAGCTCTCATAGCTGCCCAAATATTTTCCAAATATTAATCATTTGTACTTTATCCTCTTCTTTTTTCCATATCTATGTTGTTGTTATTGTTAGGTATCATCATGTGCTACCCTAGGAAAAACAGATTTGAACAGTGTCCTATACTGTGCCATCCTCACATTTTCTGACACACAAGCACCCACTGTGGAAGTAACTATATCAATCCACCTAGTTAAGGGTCTCCCTCTCTTTCACTGAAACCTCCACCTTTCTAAACATCATGTCCCTCTCCAAGGAATAGACTTTCCTAGCAACATGCCCAAAGTATATGAGACGAAGCTTTATTATCTTTGCCTCCAAGGAGCACGCTGGCTGCACTTTCTCCAAGATACATTTATTGTTTCTTTTGGCAGTCCATGAAATATTCAGTACTCTTCTCCAACACCACAGCTCAAAGGCATTAATTCTTCTGTTTTCCATATTCATTGTCCAGCTCTCAGCAGCATAGCAAATAATACCATGGCTTGAATCAGACTCACCTTAGTCTTCAAACGGACATCATTGCTCCTCAATACTTTGAATAGACTGCAGAGTTTCCTAGTACAATATGTCTCCTTATTGCTGGTACCAAGGGTGTTGATTGTGGATCCAAGTAAGATGACGTTGTTGACAGTTTCAATCTTTTTCGCATCTATCATGGTGTTGCTTATAGGTCCAGTGGTAAGAATTTTTGTTTTCTTGATGTTGAGATGCAATCCCTATTGAAGACTGTGTTCTTTGATCTTATGCAACAAGTGCTTCAAGTCCTCCTCACTTTCATCAAGCAAGATTCTGTCGTCTGCATAATGCAGGCTATTGATGAGTCTCCCTCCAATCTTGATGCCACATTCTTATTCATAGCGTCTAATTTATTGACTAATTTGCTCAAAATATAGATTGACTAGCTATGAAGAGAGAATAACACCCTGACACACTCCTTTCTTAATTTTAAACCACGTAGGTACTATTCCCTTATGCTGTTTGAACAAGAGCTTCCTGGTCTAGGTATTCGTTTCACATGAACACAATTAAATGTTCTGGGATCCCCATTCTTCTCAATGTTAGCCATAACTTGTTACGTTCCTCATAGTCAATAAAGCATAAATAGATACTTTCCTGGTATTCTTTGCTTTTGGCCAGGATACATCTAACATCAGCAAAGATATCCTCTTATAAACCCTGCTTGAACAAGATTATTATAATCTAGGTAATATTAATATAATCTAGCTAATATTTTTTAATGCTTTAAAAATTTGTTAGGTCATGAGCAGTAATATCTGTGAAGCTAGGGCTTTAAAAAATCTGATGTGTCTCCACTGATACACATTGACTACCAAACTGTCAAATATTGTGAGATTTGTAAAGATTTTGATTATCAGACTTGTGCTGCCTCTTGAACTTTACTTTTCCATAGTTTCCCACTCACTTTCTGCCCAAGCTGAACATTTTGCAGTTACTCAAATATGTCAGACATCTATTCATGTCTTTGGTGACCTCAACCTCCATCTCTACCCTTAATTGCCCACCAGTTCTGTACTCATTTTCTCAGTCTGAGCTCAAGTATTAACTCCTCTAATAGAATATTTCTGAGTGCAAAGGCCATTAAATTTTAGTTCAAACTGATCCCCTATTACACTTTGCTCTTCTCTGTGTTATGTACAGGGACTTTTTTTTTACTTAACTATATTTCTTTTTTGTTTTATTCAACTGTTCTAAGTGAAGCATTGCTGATAAGTATCCACGATGTGAGAGAGGGAAAAAGAACCAAACACATCATTGCTGTCAAATGAATTTCAGTTCATGGTGACTCCATGTGTTATTGTTGTTGTTGTTATGTGCCGTCGTGTCGCTTGCGACTCATAGTGACCCTATGTACAACAGCTCTAAACTCTGCTCTGTCCTGTGCCAATCTCATTGTCTCCGACACACTCATCCCGATTGCCCCAGTCACCGAATCAATCCACCTCCCAGAGGGCCTTCCCCTCCTGTGCCTGCCCTCCACCCTCCCAAGCATGATGTCCCTCTCCAGAGACCGGTCTCTCCTTATAACATGACCAAAGTATGTCAGGTGAAGCCTCAGAATCCTTGCCTCCCAGGAGCAGTCCAGTTTAACCCCCTCAAGGATGAATCTGTTTGTTCTCTTAGCAGTCCTTGGTACCCTCAGCACTCTTCTCCAACACCAAAGCTCAAAAGCGTCAATTCACCTTCTATCCTCCCTGGTCATTGTCCAGCTCTCTGACTTGATTGCAAAGACCATGGCCTGTACCAGACACACCTTAGCCTCCAAAGACACACCATTGCTCTTCGGTACTTTAGAGAGATCCCTAACAGCAGACTTTCCCATCGCAATATGTCTTTTAATTTCCTGGCTGTTGTCTCCATACCTTTTCAACGTCTATGCAGAACAGATTATCTGGGAGGCTGGGCTCTATGAGGAGGAATGTGGGATCAAGATTGGTGGAAGATCTATCAACCATCTGTGATATGCAGATGACACAACCCTGCTTGCTGAAACTGAGGAAGACCTGAAGCGTTTGCTGCAGAGGGTCAAGGACTGCAGCCTCCAATATGGATTGAGGCTCAATGTCAAGAAGACAAAGATTCTCACCACTGGACCAATTGGCAGCATCAGGATGGATGGTGAAGAGATTGAGATTGTTCACAGCTTTAGTCTGCTTGCCTCCATGTGTAATAGACTAAGTAAAACTATTCTGTAACATTTTCTTGACTGTAATATTTATGCAGAAGCAAATTGCTGTGCCTTTCTCTTGCAGTTCCAATGGAGGGGGTTCTAATTGCCAACAATTTGGCTGATAGTCACAGTCTAATTATACCATTCTGAAACCTTTGTAATTTAAAAAATAAAGCAACAATAACAACAACAAAAAATACCAAACCCACTACTGTCAAGTTGAGTCCAAATTATAATGACCCACTATAGGGTTACCAAGACCTTAAATCTTTATGAGAGACAGACTGCCCATTTGTGGAGCAGTTGGTGAATTTGAACTGCTGACTTCTTAGTTAGCACTTTGACATGCACCACACCACCTAGGCTCCCTCTGGTATAAATATGCCTAGTTAATTCTGAGCTATGTGCTGATATTGTTGTTAGGTGACATCAGGTACAACTCATAGCGACTCTATGAAATACAGCTCTGAACCCTGTACTATCCTGTGCCATTTTCATCATCTCTGACATGCCTGAGCCAATTGCTGTAGTCACTAGGTAAATCCATCTGGTTGAGGGTCTTCTTCACTGACTTCTCCACCTTTCCAAGGATGTTGTTCCTTTCCAAGCAATGCCCAATGCATGTTGAAGCTTTGCTATCTTTGCTCCTTGGAGGCAAAGATAACAAAGATGATGTGGTAATAGTGATCCAGTTTTCCAAACATGCAAACTCTTCTTAAATAGGAATGTTCTTGTTATGGTTGTCGTCGAGTCGCCTGTATGTAGCGACTCTATGTACGACAGCTCTGAAGCTAGCCTTGTCAGTCTCACTGACTCCAACACACCATAACCCAGTTACTGTCTATTTATTCAGAAAATATTCTTTATGTTATCAAGATCAGCCTAAGTAATAAAGTAAAGTGCTCTTTAATCTTTCCCATTTTGTTTACATATAGACTCACATTGGTCAGATTTGTTAGACTATAAAACATAGAAATTATATTGGATAATACAAATGAAATTCTGCTCCCACATTAATTTCAATTCTTATTTCTGTTTTCAAAGTATAATAAAAGTTCCAAAACAGTTGTTCTTATGTACTGACAAGTCAGAACTGATGTATAACTGACTCCGTAGGGGGTTTTCAGAGGCAGGAAATCACATGAAAGGACATTGCCCATCATTTTTCCTCGGAGCAGCTGGTGTATTCGAACTATGTGCCTCTGTATTAGCAGCACAATTCCTTGCCACTAAGGAGGGGCAAATTGTCTTTCTTATTTTTCCTTTAAGCAGTATGGCGTGCAATGACATTGTTGTTGTTGTTGTTAAGTGCCGTCGAGTCGCAGGCGACTCATAGCGACCCTATGAAGGAGAGTCCTCGACGCTTGGGTGCCTTTCATCCTCTCTCCAGGTTCATAGGGTTTCTGGAGGCAAGCTATTATGGAAGTGGACGCCACTCCTCCTTCCAAGCTTGTTTTAATCAGGGAGCTCCACCCCACTCTCTGTCCGCATTGGGTAGCCAACCATTAACGCATTTGACACACCAGTGTCATAGTGTTCCGCCTCACAGCAATGCAATGACATTAGACTTTTATTTTTTCTGCTGAGGGCAGTCCGTTCAGGAAAGAAGAAGAAATAGGGTAAAGTTGTTAGTTTTATAAGCAGCATCACAGAATATGAGAGCTGAAAATAACCTTAGAGAAGTTTGAATAACCCTCTCATTTTGTGCTGGTCTGTTTATTAGCATGCAGTTCACATGTGCAATAGTTTTGGCTGCTTGTTTGTGCTGGGAAGAGATCAGGATACAAGCCTGGGATTACTCACAACCTACACAGCAGATTGGAGGGTGACTTGTGCCTGTATTTTCATCCCCATAGATAAGAGTTAGAGATTCTGCAGATTTCTAGCAGTCAAACTCTCCCAGGCCGACTGTAGAACACATCGCAAAGATTACTGCTTTAATTCTGCATTTTGTTATTGACAAAATCTGTTGTTTGACTATTACAAATTTTTTTCTTTGCAATGTACCTTATCTGGAGGCATGCCTGTTTAAAAGAGAAATTGGAGCCTAGAAGTACAAAGACTGCTCAGGAAGACAAGAGCAGCACTGGGACTGAAACGGACTGCTTTCAGTGATTCTAGATTCCAGAACTCTAGAGCTAGAGCCTGTATTTAAACACATCTGATAGAATTCTGAATTGTCTTTTTCTTTGATTTTCACCTTGGCTTTGTTCCTTTGATTCCAGATTTGTGGTAGAATCTTATTGATAACTTCAGGAGAAACTAAGGTCATATAATGAGCCAATATAACATTCTTGTACATCTATGGGACTGAATCGAATTAGAATATGGCACCACATCCCCTTTCCTTCCAGACCTCCATTTTCTTACTCATTAGACAGGGATAAGAAAGGAAGTGAAACCAAGTTCTCTAAAATTGGTTAATTGTTAAGAACTCTGATAAGACATGGTTCAGAAGGAGGTTGAAATTAATGGATAAAAAAGTGAGCTGTAGAACTTACCTGTAGAATTATACTTAATCCAAACTTTGCTGGTTCTCCATGACCCTGGTTAATTAAGACTTGACTGTACTGTGCAATGTTCTTTTCTGACAGAGGCGATTATCATAAAAGGGTATTGTGTTACCCCTCTATATTTAACAGGCAAAAAAAATACTTCTAAGAGGAGCATTTAGTGTGGTGAGAGATAAGTGTTAATGCAGTACTGGCAGGCCAATCTTCCTTCATAATTATCATTACCGATTGAATTTTGAAAAAGGAAATAAATAGCAATATGTATTTAAAATGACATTTATGTGGGAAATCCTTCCTCCAGATGTAAAAGAAAGTCAGTCTTGGAGAACTTTACTTCCAAAAAAATGCTGCACTTGGGCTATCTACAGGTTTTCTTTTTGGAAAAGTGACCAAACAAGGCATACACACTTTTGAAAGCACAGTATGTAGACAGCAAAATGGGAGGTTTCAAGGAGGTATCCCCCTAACCTACCTTTTCTAACAAAAAGTCATGTTGGTTTCCAGATAGCAATTTCCTTCAACTCACAGACCCATTTTCTCACCTCCTTGGTAACTCACTTTTGAAAGGACTGCACTTTTACTTTTTTAAAATTTTTTTAATTATTTTGTATGTGTGTGTGTGTACCATCAAATCAGATCTGACTGGTACAGGGGGATATTGCCCCTACTTCTCCAGCACAGCATCTGGTGAATTTGAACCATGCATCTCTGGGATGGCAGTGCAGCTTCTTGCCATTAGGCCACCAGAGCTCCCTGGGCTTTTCTAATAAGCATCACATTCAGAGTTTGTTTACCAACCTATAGCTAGATGTCAGGATGTTTTCTTAAGCCACTGCATTACTTCTCACATCCCCTGCTTAAAACATAAGGTAGGACGGCAATACATTTTTTAAAGACAATCAAAGTAAGAGATAGTGTTATTCTAAGGAGACACCTATACTTGGACCACTAAGCAGTCCTCAGAACAGAGCAGGTTCAAAATCAGGAAAGGAGTGTGTCAGGGATTCATCCTGTCTCCATAACTTTTCAGTCTATATGCAGAACAGGTCATCTGGGGAGCTGGATTTTATGAGGAGGAATGTGGTGTAAGGATTGGAGGAAGACTCATTAATAACTTATGTTATGCAGATGACACAACCTGGCTTGATGAAACTGAAGAAGACCCAAAGTGTTTGGTGCAGAAGGTCAAGGACTGTAGTCTCCAATATGGATTGAAGCTCAACATCAAGAAGACAAAGATTCTCATCACTGGGCCAATTGGCAGCACCATGATAGATGGTGAAGAGATAGAGGTTGTTAGTAATTACAGCTTGCTCAAATCCACAATCACTAGCAGTTGGGAAATCAAAAGATGAATGGCAATGGGAAGATCTGCTGTCAGGGACTGCTCCAGAGTACTGAAAAACAACAATGTCAGTCTGGGGACTAAGGTATACCTAATCCAGGCCATGGTCTTCTCAATTACTTGTTATGCTTCAGACAGTTGGACATGACTAAGGATGACAGAAGAAGAATCAATGTCTTTGAATTGTGGTGGTGGAAAGAACTTATCACGGACTGCCAAGAAAACGAATAGGTCTGTCTTGGAGAGAGTGAAAGTTTCTCCTTGGAGGCTAGGATTTTGAAGCTCTGTTTCACATACTTTGGGCATGTGGGCAGGAGGGACTGGTCCTTGGTGAAGGACATCATGCTCAGAAAGGTTGAGGGACAGCGCAGAAGAAGACCCCGAATGAGATGGATTGATACAGTGACCGGTGCAATGGGGGTTGGGTTGGTGTGTTGGAATTATTGAGACTGGCTCAGGACAGGGCAGGGTTCACAACTGCTGTACATAGGGTCGCTATGGGTCACAGGCAACTCGGTGCATAACAACAATAACAACAACTCAAGAGGAAAAGTCAAGATGGACTGATGCTTTGAACCATCTTAAAGAGATTTGAAATGAAGGTAGATGGTAATTATATATTGGAAAACTTCTTAATAAGAGACTCAGCTGAGCAGTGGCACCTAGAAACAGAGGCATGTGTTCTAATAGAGGAAAAACTTAAAATTAAGGAAGGCATTTAATAATCCAGCCAATTTATAAAATGATTTTAGCAAAGAAATGATGGTGATGAACAGCCTACTTCTGAATATTTGAGTACGATAAGCATTGACTTGAGGTGCCAGTTGCAGTCCTAATCATTGAATAAGAGGGGGAAAAAAAGAAAAGAAATAGGACAATAGTGAATAAGTAGAACTGTAAAAAAATAGAAAGGAAGAAGGTATTAAAAAGAAGGAAATAGTAAATCCAATTTATTTCATACTATTTCTCTATTGTAGGACTTTTTATACTACTCTGATTTGGATCTTCTTTGTATTAGATCTCATCTCTTCTTTATCCTTTTGTCTTTTTATTTTGTCATAATAATTTTCTAATAATTTCTAAGAAAGAATGCTTAGGAGTTCAATTTTCTCAGTCCTTTCATGTCTGAAAATGTCCTTATCAGGTAACTTGATATATTTTGCTTGGTTAAAAGTTCTAAGTGAAAAATAATTATCCTCAGAACTTGTCAAACCTTGTCCCCTTTCCTTTTAAAACATTAGTATAGATAAATTCTATGTATATCTGAGTTTTCATTTCAAGGCAAAAGTTAAAAAGAAAAAAATTCCCAACTAGAATTTGTTATGATCTGCCCTTGATTCACAATGTTCTGAAATTCCCTAATTGTATCTCTAATACAGATTGTTTAAAAAATTATCCTGAGAAGCTTATGAACCTTTTAATTTACAAGCATTTTATGTGCAGAGATATTATCTTCTGTAATTTCTTTTCTCATGTTTCTGGATAACTGTTCTAACTGTCTTAATTTTTAAAATTTCCACTTCTGTGTTACTATACTGAGAAAACACAAGAGATTTCCATCATTTTTTTATTACTTTTAATGAACGTTTATAAAGACTTTGGATTTCCATTCATTCATTGTTGTAACATTTCTCTCTGCCACCCCTGCCCCCCAGTTCGCTCTTCTCTTTGAAAAGTAAAAGAAAAACCATTTCATTGTTATACAATCCCTCCCCCCCACTCCAAGTCCACTCCACTGTTCAGCCTTCCTTCTGGACTCCTGTCACGACGATAATACCTAATCATATAGCCCTTTTAAATAGTTCTCTCCCTCATCTGTTCCAATGCAGTATACATAATTTATCCCATCTTTCTCAGTCTCCCCTCAACCCTGATGTCAGTCCCATTTTACAACAGTGGCACTATGCAATATTTGTCCTTTTGTGACAGATATTTCACTCAGCAAAATGTCCTCTAGGGTCACTCATTTTGTACAATATTTCATGAGTTCCTTGTTTCTCAATGTAGCACAGTATTCCATTGTGTACACCACAGCTTCTCTATCCCTTTGTTTGTTGATGGGCACTTAGGTTGTTTTCATCTCTTTTCTATTGTGAACAAAGCCATGATAAACATGGGTGTGCATATATCCCATAACTACTATTTGATTTTGAAAGTGAATTTACATTTTCGTTTTCAATAGCTTTTCCTTATTTTTAATTGTATCTCCATAGTTCTTGTACTTCTAAAATTATTTATATCTATATTCTAATCTATAATCTATATCTAATTCTTAGATATCTCAGAGCACATGGTTGTTTTACTTTTAGAGTTCTCCTCAGTTCTGTTTTTCTCTGTTGCTTCCAAGATAATTGTTTAATAATTTTATCTTTTTATATCTGGTTAGACGTTTTCCCTATTTGTTTTGTAGTCATTCATCATCCATTCATATCTAAAAATGAGAAAATAGGAAGGCTGAATAGAAAAAAAAACTCATTGTATGTGAGTAGGCTTGTTGTTTGGCAGGATTTAATTTAGAATGAGTAAGCAATGAATTAGCTTGTGTACTAGGGAACTCTAGATGACAAAATGAGACTTTATTCAGACACATACTCTATATACATATACTATATGTATATATACTATAAACATATAGTATAGTTAACTATACTAGAACTATATTAGTTTTAATAATATAGGGTTCTACCTAGGCAGTCTTTCAATTATTTGTGATAAGAATCCTCCAGGTTTTGCCTAAGAGCAAATGCTTATTATTTTTCAAATGCTTTTTTAAAAATTTTTTTATTTTTCAAATGCTTATTTTTATAGCATTCTATGTGTGGAACTGGGAAATGAGTGGGTAGGTCATTATTTTCTACAGAGATTTGCATTCATTGTCCCATTTTCATCGTAACTTCTCACTAACTCTAGGGTTTTCTTTTTCGTTTTTTTCTTGTGGTTTTAATGAAAGTTTTCAGAAAACTTGGATTTCCATTCATTCCTTGTTGCACATTTTCCTTCCTACCCCCACCCCTAGTTAGTTTTTCTCTTTAAAAAATTCAAGCGAGCTCTGGTGGCCTGGTGGCAAGAAGCTGAACTGCAATTGCAAAGGTGCATTGTTCGAAACCACCAGATGCTCTGCTGAAGATCCGATTTGACGGCGTACACACAATAATAATAATAGAATTATTTTTTAAAAAAATCACTCATGGGTGCACAATTTCCTCCCTACCCCACACCCCAGTCCACTTTGCTATGTACCTCTTATCCTGGACTGTTGTCATGCAAATAATGCCTAGTTGCATATTCCTTTTAAACAATTCTTTCCCTCATCTGTTCCAATGCAGTGTTCATTATTTATCCTTAGTTTCTCCCAACTCCCTCATGTCAGTTGTTTTATAAGTGTCATTATGCGGTACTTGTCCTTTTGTAACTGAGATATTTCACCCAGCATATCTGCAAGAGTCACCAATTTTGTATAATATTTTGCGTTCCTTCCCCCCCCCCGTGTAGTATTCAATTGTGTAAATACACCACCGCTTCTCGATCCATTCATTTGTTGATGGGCACTTGGATTGTTTCCAGGTCTTTGCTGTTATGAACAACATAGCAATAAACATGGGTGTGCATATATATGTTTTGGTGGCAGTTCTGGTTTCTTTAAGGTATATTCCCAGTAGTGCAATTGCTGAGTTGTCACTGTCTTTTTGGTGGCAACTTAACAGTGACACCCTGACGGAGATAAGCACGACGGAGATACACCCTCCAGGAGAGGATCAGAGAGTCAATCCAGCTCAATTTTATTGGGATCTGCAGTGAACTTATATACAAGCATGTAAACAAGAAGACAGGATAGGGTAGGCTTACAGACATGGGACATGCGGACTGGTTAGGAGAAATCTCAGCTTCATGTGGACCACTCCCAGCTCAACCAATGCGGCAGCCATCTTCCCAAGTGGTGAGCTTTCTCAAGCCAGTACAGCCAAACACAGGGGAGCTTTCTCTACCCCGCATTAAAGGCTGTTGGGAAGCTTGCACTTGTCCAGAGCTTAGACGATCTGTCCTGACCAGAAGCCCTCCTTTCCTCCCAAACATTCCACAACAACTCCTCCCTTTTTCTTTTAAATGAATTCAAAGAGGGGTAAGTCTCTGGTGTAGAGCTTCAGGTGTTTCTTAGGAGGAGGACAATCCAATGATGATAAGGGTAGAAAGATTATTCAGGGCAGCTGCTTGGGCATTCTGTCTTGTGAAGAGGTCTACAGTTGCTCTTATAATGACAACTGGGAAGGTAATAAAGAGGTTAGAATTGCCATAACTAAATTTCCAGATTGGATTAGGAGATGAATATAGGATAGTGAGGAAAGCCACATACATATAGGAGATGCGGGTGAAAAAACAAAAGTTATAAAACCTGATTAGCTTCTCCTGCTGTGGCACGATTGATGGTCAAGATTGATGGTCAAAGCAGCCATAAGCAGTGTTATAAACACAGGACCCCTGGGTGTACCACTCCCAAGGTTAAGGTCAAGAGCCTGAGTTGAGTGCCTAAGGTTGAGTGCCTTCAGCATGCCCGAGGTCACAGGTGTCTGTGGTGTTTGGGGCTTTGACTTCCTTTAACTCTGTCTCATCTTCTTGTCGTGGATGCTCAATGGACACATCTTCTCAGTAGGTAGGTTGGAATCGGACATGACAAGCAGGAACCCACACAGGATGTGGTTTGTTCTGTGGGAAAATACAAGCAAAATCTCTCCCCACAGTTAGTAAAGGATCGGGCCCTTTCCATACATGGTCTAATGGATCCTGCCCTGTAACCCAAATTGGCGGCTCACTGGGAGGTGTATCCGATTGCCAGTGAACACACATGAGAGGTTTAAAAAAAAACAAAAACAAAACAAAACTGCCCTCATCATATTTTTTCAATCTTGAGGGGTGTTTAAATTAAGGCTTAATTAATTAAGCTGTGCCTTTGCCCATGGAAAACGAGCTCCATCATCTCTAACAGCTGTCCTAAGTTCTTTTAACTCTCTTCCAGCACATGGCTATCACTGTAAAAGATGTTCAGGTGTGCAATATATGCCAACAAAAAAGCACGTGCCTCAGAGCTAGCGTCACACTGATCACACAATACCTTGTGTAAAGGACACTCAGGTGTTGGGCGCACACCAACAGAGAACACACAAACCTCAGAGTTCCACCCAGCGTCTCATTGATCACACAACACCTCAGCCCAAGAATTTCCCATTTTCTTCACTGCTTTCTCTATATTGTCCCCACCGGCTTTCTTTTTCTTATTTCTTGGGAGACTAGCGAAAACGTGGTGCAATCATCTCTAAATTCCTTAGGGCTGTTTTTAGATCCCCTGCCATAATACAGCTGATGGTGCCACAGTCTTTGTCAAAATCCGTTCTGATTGATCTTTGTCAGCATGTCCTTTGCCATTCCCTGTCATTCCCCCTAAGAGATTTCACCCTGATTCAGTAGGAGAGGGGCCGCCGCATCCTCTTAGCAACTTCCTGCTGGAAAAGGGCGTTGTAGGTCCCAAGGTGAAAATCTCTCACTGTTCTAAAGGACCCCAGGTTTGCACAATGAAGATGTGCGCAGCAATAATCCAAGGGGCGATATCAACAACCGTCATCCAAAAGGAGAAATCTTGAGATTGTGTAAGTTTGACCTCTCTATTTTCTAACAAAAACATTAAAACACTTTACTTGAAGATCTTTCAAGTTGTTTGCTGAATCTTTTAAATTGCCTGCCGAAGTTTTTAAATTGCTTGCCGAATTAAAGCACTTGCCCAATAAGATGGACCTATGTCAGGTTCTTTGCTCCCTAACAGCGGCAAGCATGGAGAGAAAAGGAAGAAGAGGAAAAAATTTCCCCTCGCTTTTCACTCTCCCTTCCTCCCCAACATTCCATAACACTAGGTCAAATAATATTTCTATTTCCAACTTTTTGAGAAAGTGTCACACTGTTTTCCAGAGTGGATACACCATTTTACACTCCCACCAACAGTGAATAAGTGTTGCAATTTCTCCACAACCTCACCAGCATTTGTTGTTTGCTGCTCTTTTGAACTGAGTAATTGTTACTGGGGTGAGATGATATTTCATAGTTGTTTTGAATGAATCTCTCTTAGATCTAGGAATTTTGGACATTTCTTCATGTGTTTGTTAGCCATCTGAATGTCTTCTTTGGTGACATGTCTTTTCCTTTCCTGTGCCCATTTTGCAGTTAGATTGTTTATCTTTATCTTGTGGTGCTTGAATATTTAATAAATTCTAGATATAAGTCCCTTATCAAACATGTAATTACCAAATATTTTTACTCATTCTGTGGCTTTTCTTTTTACCCTGTTGTAGATGCTTTTTTAAAAAAATGTGCATAGGGATTTGATTCTTAGAAGGTCTCATTCATCTATTATTTTTTTTTTCTCTCTCCTGCTTATAGATTTTTCAGGATGCTTATAAGACCGTTCATGTTGTAGAGTAGGGCTTCTAGAGTTCTTCCAAGCTTTTCTCTGATGAAGTTTATAGTCCTTGGGTTTTGATCTATTTTGAGTTGGTTTTTGTGTATGGTGTGAGGTGTGGGTCTTGCTCAAGTTTTCTGCAGAAAGGTTTTCGATTTTGCCAACACCATTTAAAAAGGGCTCTCATTTCCCCACTTACCTGATTTCATCCCCGTGTCAAAAATCAGTTTGCCCTAGGTAGATGAGCTGATTTCCGGATTCTCAATTCTATTCCATTGATCTATATGTCTGTCACTATACCAGTACTATGTTGTCTTGACCACCACAGCTGTGTAGTATTATTTGACATCAGGGAGGGAGATACTTCCTACATTGTTTATCTCTTTTAAGAATGCTTTGCTTATTCAGGATCTCTTTCCAGTCCAGATGAAATTGGAAATTGCCTTTTCCATCTTGTTGAAGAAAGGAATTGGTATTTGTATTGCGGTTGCATTGATCTTGTAGATTGCCTTTGGTAGAATTGTCATTTTCGCAATATTGAGTCTTCCTATCCAAAAGCATTGGAAGCAGGAGTGGCATCCACTTACTAAGCAACATGCCTCTGGAAATGCTATAAACGTTGATAAATATCAATACTTGTAGAGGGGCTTAAAGCTTTTTTTCGTAGAGTCACTATGAGTTATGCTTGTCTCTAAGGCAATCAACATTTCTCCAGATCTCTTTTTCTTTCTTTCCCCCCCCCTTTTTTGACATAGTGTACTATTTCTTTTTAGATAAGCATAATTTATTCTATCATGTTGTTATTAGGTGCTGTCAAGTCAAATACGACCCAGTGGCCCTTATGATCAACTGATTTTTTTTGGTTTTTTGTTTCTTGTTACGTAATTTTCTTTGAATAGGTCTTCTCTGTTTCCAGTTAGATTTAATCACAAGTGTTTAATCTTGTGGTTATCTATTGTGATGGTTATTGTTTTTTCTTAGCTTCAGTTCTGTATTCTCTTTGCCACTGTAGAAAAATACAATTGAATTTTGTGTAATGATCTTATATATCTTGCCATTTTGCTGCATTGATGGACTATATCCAGTAGTTTTCTCACTGAGTCTTTAGGGTTTTCTAAGTATACTATCATATCATCTGCATAGAGAGATAATTTTACCTCCTTTTTGTCCATTTGGATACCTCTTATTTCCTTCTTTTGTCTTACTGTTATCCCTAAGACTTCCAATACAATATTGAATAGGAGAGGTGATAGTGGCCATCCTTGCCTAGTTACTGTTCTCAAAGGGAATGTCTTTTTTTTTTTTTTTAAGGGAGTGTCTTTAATTTCTCTCCATTGAGAATGATATTGGCTCTTGATTTTGTGTTTGTACTTTTTACTACATTGAGGAAATTCCCCTCTATAACATTTTGTTGAATGTTTTAACCTGAAAAGGGTGTTGGATTTTGTCAAAGACCTTTTCTGCATCAATTGATAGAATCATGTGGTTCTTGGTCTTTGCTTTGTTAATGTGATGAATTACCCTGATTGTTTTTCTTATACTGAACCATCCCTGGATACCTGTTATACTTGTTACACCACTTGATCATGGTGTACTTTTTTTTATGTACTATTGGATTCTATTGGCCAAGATTTCATTGAGGAATTTTGCATCTATGACTTTGGTATCAAGGATATATTTGCTTCATAGAATGAGTCTATGAAAATTCCATCTTTTTCTATTTTCTGAAATACTTTTTGTAGAATTGGTTCTTGTCACAATGTTTTATAAAATGCTTGATAAATCATGCTTGATAAAATTCACTTGTAAAACCATAAAAAAAAAACCAAAAACCAAAAACCAACCAACAAGCCCAACCACACCAGGGCTTTTGTTGTTGTTGCTGCTCAATTTCTTCTTTTGTTATAGGTCTATTCAGTCTGTGTCAATTTAGGTAGGTTGTAAGTTCCATTTTCTCTGTGTTTTCATATTTTTTTAAGTATGGTTTTCCATGATACTCCATGCTTAACCTTTCTTTTAAGGTTTGATCTTTTTCAGTTGATTCTGTTGTGACATTGCCTATTTCATCTCGTATTCAGATTATTTGTGTGTTTTCCTTTCTTAGTTTTGCTAGTGGTTTGTGATTTTATCGACCTTTTTGAACGGTGAACTCCTAGTCTTGTTAATGGTTTCAGTTATTTTTCTGTTTTCTATTTCATTTATTTCTGCCCTGATTTTTATAATTTCATTCTTTTTCTTACAGGTTGTCAGGTTTTCTTGCTATTCTTTCCCAATTTGTTAGAGATTTGGGGTTAAAGAATCAGTTACAATTGTTTCTTCCCTTTGAATGTGATTGTTTATTACTATAAATTGATTTCTACTACTTTGGCCATTTCCCAGAGTTTTTGGTAAGTTGTATTTTCATTGTCATTTGTTTCAAGAAACTTTTAAATTTGGGTTTGTGTTGTTTTTTGTTTTGTTTTGTTTTGTTTTTTACATTCTATTACTTATTCATGTTCAAGCAGGTGTTGCTTAGCTTCCAAATGTATGGATTTTTCTCCTTTACTGGAAGCAGGAGCGGCATCCACTTCCAAAATGGCTTGCCTCTGGAAACTCTATGTACGAACAGTGCTCAGGCTGTTCATTCATAGGGTCGCTATGAGTCGTCTACGACTCGACGGCATTAAACAACAACAACAACAACAACCCTCTTATTATTAATTTTCTAATTTTGTAGCGTTGTGGTCTGAGAAGATGCTTTGTATTATTTCTCTGTTTTTTAATTTACTGATGTTTGCTTTGTGACTGAATGAACTGTTCTGGAGAATGTTCCATGCACATTTGAGAAGAATGTATACTGAGCATTCTTGGAGTGCATGAGCATGTACATATCTATATGAGATAGACTTGGTTTATAGTGGTTTAATTCTACAGAATCTTTGACTTCCTTCCTGGCAGTTCTATCTTTTCTTGAGAGTGGTGTATTGAAGTCTGTTACTATTGTTACTTGATTCAATGGCACCTAACAACTACTACTATTGTGGTGTTATTTCTTTTTTCAGTTCTATTAACATTTACTTTGTATATTTTACAGCTCTATTATTTGGTGCATAGATATGTATTATGGCTATGTCTTCTTGTTCTATTGATGCTTTAAGCATTATATAGTGGCCTTCCTTGTCCTTTGTGATGGTTTTTGTACTGAAATCTATTTTATCAGAGATTAATATTGCTACTCCTTCTTTTATCTGATTGGCCATTTGCTTGGCATATTTTTTCCACCCTTTTAATCTTCCTTTGTCTTTTCAGATGTGTCTCTTGTAGACATCATATTGATGGTTTGTTGGGGTTTTTTTAAAATCTAATCTACTGCTCTTTCCTGTTAACTGGTGCTTTTAAACCATTCTTATTCAGTGTAATTATTGGGAGATAGGTTTTTATTACTATCATTTTATTGAGTTCTTTTTGGTGTTGTTACTTTGGTCCATTCTATTTTCTGTGGCATCTCTGTAAGAAGGACTTCCCTCCGTATTTGCTACAAAGCTAGTCTTGTTTTTACAAACTTCCTTAAGTTTTGCTTTTCTAATAATATCTTGATCTCTCCATCATATCTGCTGGACAGTTTTGTTGGGTAAAGTATTCTTTGAGTTTTTTATATAGGTCATTCCACTGTCTTCTTTCTAGCATGATTTGTGCTGAGAAATGCGCACTTAATCTTATTTGCTCTCCCTTATAGGTTACTTCTCATTTTCCCTAGCTGCTTTTAGAATTCCCACCTTATCTTTGGATCTGGCAAATTTGAATATGATGTGCCTTGGTGTTTTGCTTTTGGGGTCTATTCTATACAGAGTTTGCTTAGCTTCTTGTATATATATTGTCTCATTCTTCACTATGCTTGGAAAGTTTTCTTCTAGTAACTCTTCCACAACATTCTTTGTTCCCTTTTTTGCTTATTATTCTTCTGAGATTCTAATTATGCATATGCTACTCCTCTTGATGGCGTCCCACATTATTCTTAGGTTTTCTTCTTATTCTTTCCTTTTTTTATTCTACTTTTTCTAGTAGATCCACGCTGAGAATTCTATCTTCTATTTTGCTAGTTCTGTGTTCCTTCTCTTCAACTCTGCTCCTATGTCCCTCCAACAGGCTGGCAGTATCAGAGACCCTGGTGTTCATATTCTAGATTGCACTTTCTTGTTTTTTCCAGAGTTTCTAATGCCTCATTTGTTTTATTTGTGTTGTCTTGGATTTTTTTTTAAAGTTCCATTCGGCGTTTGCTTGCAGAATCCAATAATTCTTCGAGTTTGTCTTCCATCCATTGAAAATATTATTATTTCTGTGTCAGAAAGTTATACCTTTTGGTTCCAGGAAATCCATTGATTCTGTTTTAATTACTGTTTTGGGATGACATCTTTAGTTGGTTTTGTGTAGGGTATGAAGTAGTGTCCTCCTTCCATGTCATTGTTGTAACAGAATTTTTCTTGCCTGGGGCCCTAGAAGGCTTTTGGTCTAATAACCTTTGCTCAGGTTATCACTACTGAAGAGGAAGGAAGGGCAACTCACCCTGCCTGAATTTCTTCTGATCCCCAGGCTCAAGGGAAGACTTATTTCAGTTGAGGAGCTTGATACACCATAGAAAAAAGAGGGACAACTCATCCTGCCTTTAGTTCTTCCTCTCTGGTCCTATGGTAAAATTAATTGGGACTGGAGGCCAACTGCTTCTTTTCCTTTCTCTCTGGTCCTACAGATTAGTTCTGTAAGGTGGATGTCTTGTTATTTTCTGGTTGTAGCCCTCTCTGCTGGAGTCTGTTGTCCTCCTTGGTCTGTGGATTGATGCAACCAGGTTACCCACTCTCTTCACCACTTTGACAGTTTAGGAAGAAGGACTTTGTCTTTGACCTTCTGCTCCAGGACCATGTTCCTGTAGCTCTTGTTTGCTGGAGCTTTTGAGTTAGAGTGCATGGATAGTACAGATGGATACTGTTCCAGGCAAAAGCAATGCATTCCTTGGGTCTAGAATTTTGGTGATACCCTCCCTTTGGCCTGATCGTCCACAGTGAAGTGGAGTCCGAAAGGGTCTGCAGCTCAAGTACTGACTATAGTTGGTGCCAGAGGTCTCATTGGGGTGGGTGGGAAACAGAGGTAGAGTCACCTGGTAAGATGGTCTGCGAATTAGTAGCCTTCTCAGCCAGGCAGCTAGCTGCTTCAGTGAGACAAAATCCAAAAGGATCCTTTTAGTATTTCTTATGCTATCTGTGTTGGGCAAATTCAACTTGGTCTGTCTAAAATATCTTTTTTCATCTTCATTTTTGAAAAGATATTATTATAGTCCTCTGTCCTTCACTGAGGAGTCCCTGGGCAGTGCAAATAATATGTACTAACATGGAAAGAATTTTCACAGAGGAAGATATTTGAATGGCAAACAGACACATAAAGAAATGCTCCAAATCACTGGCAATAAGAGAGATGCAAATCAAAACCACAACGAGGTATCATCTCACTTCAGTAAGAGTGGCAAAGTTTAACAGGGCAGCAAGTACTAGATCATGGAGAGGATGTGGCAAGAAAGGAACTCTTACACATTGTTGGTGGGACTGTAAAATGGTGCAACCACTCTGGAAGGCAGTTTGGCGCTTCCTCAAAAAGCTGAACATAGAAATTCCATATGACCCAGCTATTCCACGACTTGGAATATACCCTGAGAATATGAGAACTGAGGCACAAACTGAGATTTGTATACCAGTGTTCATAGTAGCCTTATTCACCATCGCAAGGACATGGAAATAGCCAAAATGTTCAACCACCAACAAATGGATTGAGAAACTATGATACATCCACACAATGGAATACTATGCAGCAAGCAGAAGCAATTACTTTGTAAATTATTACCTAACTTGGGAGAGGCTGGAGAGCTTTATGCTGAGTGAACTAACTCAGTTCCACAAGGATAAATATTGTATGAAACCATCATTGTAGAATGAGTATAAGGATTCAGGAAGATGGGAGAGGGTGGAAGCAGAGGGATGTGGATATGCAAGGGGAAAAGGGGATTAATCATTGGGTTGTACAATTTGATGGTTGGAGGGGTGAGGGAAATGGAAAGAATTTGTTCAAATTTGTATGTGAATTTTGTAAATAAACTAGAAGAAAAAAAAAATTTTTTTTAAGTGGCAATTTGAACCTGCCCACAACAGGAAGGTCTGACAATCTGCTTCTGAAAGTTCATAGCCATGAAACTTCTTTGAAACTCAGTTCTTTCTACAAATCATGGAGTCACCATGAGCTGAAATAAACTCACAACAGCTGTTTGTAAGTGGGTGCATGTTGGGGTGGGGGGAAGAAAGTGTTAGTCTTCCTTAACTCTGATTAAGAAGGCAACGGTCATTCTTATTGCTTTTTCTGTATATGTATTTCCCTACTTGTCTCAATATTCTCTCTTTACCTTTGATTTTTACAATTTGGCTGGGATATTCCTAAGCATTTTCTGTATAATTTTTTATGCTTGAGATTTGCTGAACTTCTTGGAATTATTACGGAAACCAGGTGACACAATGGTTAAGTGCTTGACTGCTGATCAAAATGTGAGTTCAGACCTTCAGCTGCTCCATGGAAGAAACCTGTGACAATTTGCTTCCATAAAAATACACAGCCTTAGAAACCATATGAATCAGTTCTATTCTGTCCTATAGGGTTGTTATAAGTCAAAATCAACTTGGAGGTAACAAACTGAATTGCTGTTGTTGTTGTTGTTATATGCCATCAAGTCAACTATGACTCATAGCGACCCTATGCCCAATAACTATGAACCCTGCCCTATCCTGAGCAAATTTCATTGTCTCTGACAACCCTCCCCTCATCACCCCAGTTATTGTGTCAATCCGTTTCTCTCCCTCAGCCTTTTCAAGCATGATATCCTCTAAAGACTAGTCCCTCTTGGGTACATTGGATTGATATTTTTCTACTTTTTTAAAAAAAATGGCAATTATATCTTTAAATGTATTTTAATAGTAAAATAGTTTTGTTTCATTATTATTTTTTTAAGAAACGTAGCACTTCACATATAAATTTAGATTTCAAGACTATAGAGTATTTTTGCCTAAAGGATATCCTGGAAGAAGGGACACATGAGAGCTCGCTGAGCGAGTACACTCCACAGGGAATTTAAGTGGAAATTCTTTTTGTAAAAATTCATAGTGGCGTTTGCCTATCCTTCACTCAGGACACCAGTGTTTCTGGTTTATGTAAAAAAAAAAAAATAACACCCTAACCTAGAAGAAATAACTTTTAGCTTATGCAAACAAAAATCTTGAGGAAGAAAAGGACAACCATCTGAATTTCCTGCAATAATCATTATTTATTTGCTTAGATCCACCATCAACAGTCTTGGTACCAGCAGCCAGAAAATCAAAAGACAAATTGTATCGGGGAAGTCTGCTGTCAGGGACTGCTTCAGAGTACTGAATAGCAATGATGTCAGTCTGAAAACGAAGGTGTGCCTGATCCAGGCAATTACTTGCTATGTGTCAGAAAGCTGGACAATGACTAGGGCTGATAGAAGGATAATTGATGCCTTTGAGCTGTGGTGCTGGAGAAGAGTATTGAATATACCATGGACTGCCAGGAGAACAAACAGGTTCATCCTGGAGAGGGTGAAACCAGGCTGCTCCTTGGAGGCAAGGATTCTAAAGCTTTATCTCACATACTTTGCACATGTTGCCAGGAGGGACCAGTCCTTAGAGAAGGACACCATGCTTGGGAGCATGGAGGGACAGTTCAAGAGAAGAAGACCTTCGATGAGATGAATTGATTCAGTGACTGGGGTTAATGGAGCTGTGTCAGAAACAATGAGATTGGCACAGGATAGAGCAGGGTTTAAGGCTGTTGTACATAGGATCACTGTGAGTCATGAGCAATTTAATGGCACGTAACTACAACAATGATGTAACGAGCTCAAAGTTTTTGTAATTCCAAAGTTCTTTTAAGGAGGAATGAAAAACACAAATTTTATTCAGAAGGGAATTTACACATGTAATTGAGCAAAAATAACCCATAGACTTCCAAAAGAACAAATAGATCTATCTGTCTTGGAGAAAGTGCAATCTGAGTGCTTCTTGGACGCACATATGACCAAACTTCATCTTACATACTTTGAGCATGTTGTTAGAAGGGGCTGATCCTTCGAGAAGGACAGCTTGCTTGGAAAATTAGAGGATCAGTGAAAGAGAGAAAGACTCTCAATGAGATGGATTAGCATAGAGACTGTAGCAATGGGCCCATGTATGTCAGAAATTATGAGAATGGCACAGGATACAGCAAAGTTCAGAGCAGTTGTTTAATGGGGTTGCTATGAATCATATGCAACCTGAGAGCACCTAACAACAATTGAGGAAGAAAGGGGAAAATATTCTTTACAAATTACATATACCTCTGGAGTGTAAGACCCAGAAGAGAAAAAAAATCCACTTGAATTTGTGATTTCCTTTCTTCTAAAATAAGTATTTGGAACATGCTGCATAAGGCTGAAGCATTGACATGAAGCTGAAGTGTTCTTTTAGTGGTCTGATATAGTGTACATGAGAAGCATCTTAAGGAGTCACACAAACTCAGGCCTACCTACAGGGTACATTCTAAGAAAGTTCATCTTAAGGGGTGAAAGATCCAGATGAAGTGGATCTTCCATAGCTACAAACTAGCTCTTTTTCCTTTCATGGAAAATTAAATCTACTGGCTACCCAGGGAAAAGAAAAATTAATAAAACAATTTTGATTTCAATATCTTAGAGCCAGGAGAGAAGATAAGAGATAGCTAAGAATATTTTCTTTATTTTGTACATTTTAAAATTGTCATTTATGTGAAAATTTACAAAGTATATGGAGGGGGGCTTTTTCTGCCTATCATTCATGTATTATTTTGTTCCATAATGTTAGACACACAATGTCTGATCATCCATCCATTCCACATTGTCCTTCCCTCCTCCACTTCACACTATGTGGGCTCCTGATTAACAATCTTCAGAACAATCAGTGTGCTAGTAACCATGGCAGCCCTAGGATTTGGCCTTTAGGCAGAAGTGTTGAGGCAAGTGAGCACACTCAAGTCCAATTTTAAAAAGATATGTTTTCTGTACTTATTATACAGTACTATGCAGTGAGTGACTAGGAAATGTATATTGCTCCAATTTCACATCATAGCCCTGTCCCACTCTTGGCCAGCCAGAAGCGAGAGGTGATGTGTAAGAGTTTTCTGTGACCCCCAAAACAGGAACTTTAGTCACACATGGCCTTGGACAATGCTGTCAAAAGTTATTGGCCAGGGAGAAAAATTCGAAGCCCCAGAACTGTGGGTCTTCATCTCATCTAAAGCTTCAAATCAAGCCCTCCTGAGCCTACTAATGCAATAAACTGTGATTCAGAATATCTAGAAGAAATCTCTGATTGCATGGTGTGGTGTGTGTTCCAGAGGGCCACTATCCTGACTGTGGGGAAACAGAAAGGTGCAAATAAATTGTCTCAGGCAAATGGTTGCTTAAGGAGAAGATCATTTTCTGGTGAACCTCAGCCGCCTAGATGTTAATCACTTAGGTGAGTGCTGGCACAGGCTCTCCAAAAGATAGCCCTGGGTGTAATCAGTCTTCCTTACACTTACTATATCCTGGCCATCTTCCTTCTGGCCTCTCCTCTCTAGAATGGCTGAGCACACATTTCCTCTGACCAATGTAAACATTATTCAATAGATCTCAGCTTACAAAAACATAGCTTGTTATATTTAGTGTTTGACATTACAGTGCAGGCCATATCTTAGCATCAGACATTCCCTCATTCATGGGTACCAGTTTATAAAGGAACACATAAAGGGTATTTACTTGATAAAATTATAGCTGAAAGGATCATCTGAGTGTCCACACAGCTGTCTCTATCCTGTATTTAGTTGAGAAACCAGGATTATTACAGGAAAAGCAGAACAGACCGAATCCAAGTTATCTGTAAATCTCAAGAGTTGGCATAACCATTGTTTCCACTTAACAACTTGGGTCCAATCTTGATGTGGGAGAACATTTATATCCTTTTTATCACCATTCTGGGATATCTTTGTTTAAGAGGAGGCTCTCTCCACAGTGTTCATGAGTATCCTTAGATAAAATAGAGCTTTCTCTTCTAGTCGTAATATTTGAATATTTGAAGGCACTATTAAAGTCCACAAACTTTGTTAAGGATGTTACTGCCAAAGCATATCCTACTATTAAAAACAATGGTCTAGGGGCGGCCTGGCGTGGTGGGGCGCCGCAGGAACTGCAGGGGCGGCCGCGCAGGAGCCCAGGCCCAAGGCTGGAATGGGCCTGCGCCGCCGCCCGCGCTGCACCACGGCCCAAGCAGCAGGCGCGGCGACCAGCCGGCCATGGCCACCAAGGCGCAGGTCATGTATGATTTAGCCGCTGAACCTGGAAATAATGAACTGACCGTCAATGAAGGAGAAATCATCACCATAACAAATCCAGATGTTGGCGGAGGCTGGCTGGAAGGCAAGAACAGCAGAGGGGAGCGAGGCCTCGTGCCCATAGACTACGTTGAAATTTTACCAGCTGATGGAAAAGATCCATTCTCTTGTGGAAATTCCGTGGCTGACCAAGCCTTCCTTGACTCGCTCTCGGCTCAGCGCTCCTGCCTGGCCTGGGCAATGCAGCTGAGCATTTACTTCCTCTGATCACCAAAAAGGAAAAGAAAGAGAGCAAACCAAATGCAGCAGTGTTGCGGAGTCCACTGTGTTTACTGGGCCCACCAACCTGGGCAGCTCCCTCACCAGAGCGACCTTCTCGCCCCACAGGCACTGTCAACCCAGTGGAGAGTGTGTCTATTTTTGGAAAGTTCTTAAAATTAGAATTCTGAATGGGAAATTTGGTCTTTTACAGCTACTCCTAATTTATAATCCCCTCCACCCTCGTTTTCCAGTTCAGATAATTACTCAATGTCAGATAATAACTAATAACTTTCTTAAAAATACGAAATATGCCAGAATAAAAACTATGTTTGTATATTTTTATAACTTAAAAGAAAACCCAAAAACAATGGTCTAGTAATTTTTGAGCTTCAAGTACTCTGAGGTCAGTTTGTGCTTGTTTGAGGTGACATTTGTATGTAGCCTAAAACTCAGCATCTTCTTCCTTGCGACTTCTATTGGGCCAAGAATGCGCCATCTTCCGTTTCAGAAATTTGCTTTTCTGAAAGAAACACTTTCTCCATCACCTTTTGCTGTGATTGATTTGTTGTTGTTTAGCCACTTGCACAATCTTTTCTACTTCTTTTTTAAAATTAATTTTAATGAAAGTTTACAGGGACTTAGGGTTTCCAATCAATCTTCTCTACTTCTATAACAGCCTTTACTTGTCTCTTTCAACTACTTTCTCCAAAACTTTCTGGTTTTGTGCAGTCATAAGAACTTCTATCTTCTCAGTCTCCATTAACTAAAAATTTCTTCATATGGATTCTGGGATTTGGAATTTTTTACCGTGCACAGCCCATATAGTGAGGCCTGGGATTGTGATATGTAATAGCTCTATTTGATCAAACAACTCAATGGACTATTTTTGAAGTACATAGGCACTACAAACCTAATGGTGGTGGTGGTGGTGTTGCTAGGTACTGTCAAGTTGACTATGACTCCTAGTGACCCTATGAACAACAGATCTGAACCTTGCCCTACCTGTCCCATTCTCATCATCTCTGATTCAAACTCCAACCCACTGTTGAAATCACTGTATCAATACATCTTGTTGAACGTCTTCTTCCCTGACCCTCCATATTGTCTTTTTCCAAGGATTATTCCCTCCTGAGAACATACTCAAAGTATGTGAGATGATGTTTCACCATCCTTGCCTCTACGGAGTAGCTGTTCACTTTTTCCAAGACAGACTTGTTTACTCTTTTGAGAGTCCATGGAATATTCAGTACTCTTCTCATACACCATAACTCAGAAGCATTAATTCTTCTGTTGTTTATTGTTTATCCAACTTTCAGATCCATAGGAAGTAATTCACCTCATGAAGTCTTATAATAATCTGCGTTATAACTTCTCATGATATCAAACATTGTTTAAGGAGCGAACATACTAAGCACTTATATTTAGTCAATATAGAATATGATCCCATCACATGTTCCAACCAACGCACATTTTTTTGAGGTAGGATTATTTTTGTTATTTGAGTGGAAGTTTACAAAGCATATTGTTTGTTTTGTTTTTCAATCATTCATGTATATGTTTTTTTATTGTATACTGGAAGTTGTGGATAATATGCTGTGGAGACTTATTTTCTCTTCTTCTGGAGATTACTGAGTTCTTTTTTTTTCTTTTTTCTTTTTTTTCTATAATTATATTTTATTAATTTTCATAAACATTTACAGAGATTTTGGGTTTCCATTCATTCATTGTTGCACTATTCTCTCTACCCTCCTCCCAGTTTGTTCTTGTCCAAATGCCACAGTGCTTGTCAAAGCCAGTTCTGATTAATCTTCTTTGTCAGTGTGTCCTTTGCCATTCCCTATCACTCCTCCCTGAGAGAGACTTCACCCTGAGTCATAAGGAAAAGGGGATGGCGTATTCTCTTAGCTACTTCCTGCTGAAAAGGGACGCTGTGGGTTTCAGGGTGAAGATCTTCTCTCACTACTCTAAAGGGCCCCTTTGGCAGTAGGAAACACATAGACTATTATGGAGATTGATTTTGGAATTTAGATGCACTGTTATTAATTGTGCTTAGCCGTACATGTTCATATCCCTGAAGATGTATCATGGGGGGGTTGCAACCTAGAAGACACAAATTTGACTAACAAGTTATAAGTACTTGAGTCAAAAATTATGGAAAAGTAAAAGAAAAGATTCTTTCATTGTTTTACAAACCCTCCCCCAGGTCCCCTCCACCATGCAGCCCTCGCTCTAGTCTCCTGTGATGACAGAAATACCTAGTTATATATCTCTTTTAAACAGTTTTCTCCCTCCTCTGTTTCAGTGCAGTATACATTATTGAACCCATCTTACTCAGTCTCTCCCCAACCCCAAGGACAGTCCCATTCTACAACAGTGGCATCATGTAATATTTGTCCTTTTGTGACTGGGATATTTCACTCAGCATAATGTTTGGCAGTTAAATTACTGATGGATCATACACAAAAATCAATTCACGGTGGATCAATGACCTAGGAGAAAGGTCTAAAACCATCAAGTTCATAAGAGACAAATTGGGATCAAGCTTAGAAGGCCTAGTCTATGGTATAAAGAGACTGCCAAATACAGCCAGAAATGCACAATCTGAAGAGGATAAAATTGATGAAACATTAAATCCCTTTGTGCATAAAAACTTTTTCCAACAGGATGAAAAGAAAACCTACTGACTGGAAACAGTAGCATTTGACTGCAATAGCATCTCAGACAAGAGTCTCATAATGAAAGTTTACAGAACATTCCTGAGCCTCCACAAGAAAAAGACTGATAAACAAATTACAAGATGGGCAAAAGACATGGAAAGCATTTTCACAGAGGAGGATATTAGAAAGGCTAGCAGACACATGAAGAAATGCTCCAAATTACTGGCAATAAGAGAGATGCAAATAAAAACCACAATGAGATACCATTTCACCCCAGTATCAGTGGCAAAGTTTAACAGGACAACAAGTAATAAATGTTGGGGAGGATGTGGCAAGATAGGAACTCTTATACATTGTTAGTGGGATTGTAAAATGGTACAAGCATTCTGGAAGGCAGTTTGGCATTTCCTCAAAAAGTTGAACATGGAAATTCCACATGACCCAGCTATTCCACTGCTTGAAATATACCCTAAGAAATGAGAACTGAGGCACAAACAGAGACTCGTACATCAGTGCTCATATCAGTGTTATTCACCATCGCAAGAACATGAGAATGGCCCAGATGTCCAACCACAATCAAATGGATTAAGATACTATGATACATTCACACAATGGAATGCTATGCAGCTCGCAAAAGCAATGATTTTGTAAAGGTACCTAAATTAGGAGGGACTGCAGAGCATTATGCTGAGTGAAGAAACTCAGTCCCATGAGGACAAATACTGTAGAAAACCATTATTGTAGAAGAGTACGAGGATCCGGGGGTGGGGGGGCAGGGTGGAAGCAGAGGGGTGAGGATGGGCGGGGGAGTTGGTTAATCATAGGATCACACAATTTGATGCAGGAGGGTGAAGGAAATGGGAAAGATCCTGTGTGAAAAACAATGTATTCAAACTTTGAAAATAAATCAATATAAAAATTAAAAAATATATTTGCAGATGATCTCAATCCTCTCAAAGTCTAGTTTTTGTTGCTAGGTCCCAGTCTTTCTTGTAGAAGGGGAATATTTCTATTTACCTCCAGTTGAAGGATTTAGAACTTACTCCTAGTTAGTGGTTGATTGCAAGTGAATGCCTAGTGTACTCACTACTAAAGTCTATTTACTCAGGATGGATAAGAACTCTAATGTATTCCCAGAATATGTGAGTTTTGCAATCTCTTTTCACCTCTCAGCCTCCTAACAGTTATCCTTTTCTAGGCCCTATGGAGTCCTGCCCTAACTATGATTACTAAGGTTTGGGCTAAATAACCAAAGGGTACTCCTATACAGATTTCTGCAATTGCCTCATTTCCAGTAACTACTCCACAATTTTCAGTCAATTTAACAACTGATAACTCTGATGTCTTTCCTTCACCCCATGAGACTTCTGTTTTCTGATTGGGCTCCATTTCCCTGAACCACAATTTTGAAATTATCCACAGGCAGAAAGCCAGGGAATATGTAGAGCTCAACTTATATGCTGCTTCTCTCCTGAGGATAGCAGCCCAGAATGTACGTACTACCAAATGCTTGAAAAAAGTTGTTTCATATATTTTGTCAAAGATACGTGTGAGTAGTGCAAAGGTCTCTTGAGAAGAAACTAGTCCATATCCATAGGAATCTGTGTTAAAGACATTTATACAATTAGAACATTCTAACTGGAGTCAAAATGTCAGAGTTTTCAAGATATTTTCAGAGGACTTGGAGCCTCTTAAGAAAGATCCAGTGTTACCCACAGTACTTGTAGCTACCACACGAATCTACTAGGCTTTTTACTTTAAAAGGAGTCCTGGTGTTTAAAAGGAGGGCAGGCATTGGGCTGTTAACTCAAAGCTGAGTTTGAACTCAAAAAGCTCTTTACAGGAGAAAGATGAGGATGTCTCCTTCCTGTAAGATTTACAACCTTAGAAACCTGATAGAAGGTCACCATGAGTCACTGCAATCAATTAGATGGCTGTGGTTTTGGGTTTTTTGTGAAGTTTTATTCTAAGTTAAAAGAGAAAGAAGTTGGGCATTTCCTCAATTCCTTGTAACAGGCATATGTAAACCTTGCAAGATTCTGAGTGCAGAAACTACGTATTATGAAAGAGTCTATGAAAGAAACTATATTAAAAAGAAAAACTATGCATGTACTGTGAACAAGGCTTTTATTCTAACCCCTAAGGCCGGTTCTAGAATTTAGGCAACACTTTGATATTCTTGCTAGCAAGAGGACCTCAGTAAAATGACTCATAAGAGCATTCTCCTAAGGAATCCTTTGAATTAAGTGCCTGACATGAACTCAAATCTTTTGGAGATTTTTCAGTGTCCATAAAGTCCTGATGATTGCAGGGTGTGATAATATATTCCCAAAACATCTGAGGGCAGGATCAAGAATAAATTTCTGTAAAGACTTAATGAAATCCTTCAATATCTGACTAATTCAATTAAGCACAAGAAATTGGAAAGTAAACTTTTATTATTCTAACATTACTTTCCCAGACAACTGGCATCTGCCACACCCTCTCCTAACTCTGCAGCAAGAGGTAATATACAGAAGTCCTTGCCCTTTAATCATAAGCCTCCTAGAGGAAACGGAATCTTTATTGTGTTTTTCTTTGCAGAGTCAAGAATTTCTGGATCATTTCATTATTTATTTTTTCTGTTGAGGAGGGGGAAATGTATGGTTTGAAGCTCATTAACATGCACAACTTTCCAGGTTGTCAATAAATTGGTGGTTTCCAAGTTGATCCTTGATCAATGTAAGGATTTAGGGAAGCTGACCCTCTCCTCACAGTTGAAAATCCTTGTATAATTTGTAGTTGACCCTTAAACAACAACGGGTCTAAACTGCTCAGGCTCCAGTATTGCCAGTATCGTCTTTAAAAAGTCACTGTGTGATTCTAATCATCTTCAGGTGAGTAGAGACAAACTACTCAAGAGGAGATGATTAGCAACACTTGAGCTCATTGCATTAGCAACAGAGAAAATAAACACGTATAAGTAAACCCGCAAATCTTGTTGACCAAAGATTAACTGTCTATGCGATAGTGGTGAAGTGAGCCTCTTCTTCTCGTATGCTCCTTTGCTGTATGCTCGCGCAGCCTCTAATAAAAGTCAGATTACACCAGTGTTACCCTTTGCTTGCAAATTCCAGAATGATATTATCTACATATGAAATTTCTGCATAAGTTGACAAAGCAAATCTGTTGTGATGGAAATCTAGAACTAATGTAGGTCCAACATTATGTTTGAACTATTTGTACTATTCTCAAATCTCTTTTGGGGACTGCTTTCAAAAGCAGGAGGAAATACACTTTGTACCAACAGATCTATCACAATTAAGACCCTTGCTGAGTTTCTTAAAACCATATATATTGGCAAAACTGCTGTGCCAGTTGTTTTCAATACATGGATTAACAAGCACTGCACATTATGTGCTGGTGTCCCGACAACTGTCTACTGTCAATTCTAGCTTATATTGAGGCACTGCCAGTGAAAATTTTGATGCTGAAACATTTCTCAGAATCACCTCCTTAGGCTGATCAAATTGCACAATTAATCACAAGGGATCTCAGATTAGCCTGGGTCTTGAACTGGACCACGAGAGGGTATTCATAAGAGGACTGCCCAAGGAATTTAAGCCCTTCAAAAGCTGTCAAGATGAGTTATCTGTCCATAAAGAATGCCTTGTATGGGAGAATTGCAGAGTTTTTCAAGAAGGTAGTTTTCTTGTTATCTTGGCCATACTAAATGTAGCATATCTGGGATATGTTTGCATGAAAGCCTCAGATAGAACTGACTTCTGATGTTTTAGAATGGATTCTAATATTTAAATGACTGCAAAAGTGTACAGATGACAAGCTACTAGATATATCTAGTTAAATATGCTTATCTTTCTATGGGTTTGGGAATTAAAAAACTACTTTAGGGATAAAGAGACATGAATAGCAATTCAAATAGAAAGTTATTCTATGATAAGAAGTTTGGGTTTTGTTGCTTTTTCCTTCTTTTTTAAAAACTGATTTTAGTGAAAGCTTACAAAGCAAATTAGTTTTCTTTCAATCATCCATGCATATTTTGTTATATAATATAAATTTCAATACTCACAAGGTGTCTATGGCAAGAGAGCCTTATGCTAAGTGAACTCAGTCTCATAAAGACAAATACTGTATAAGACCATTCTTTTAGAACGAGTACAAGGATGCAAGGAGGGGAGGGGGAAGAAGAGATGTGAGGATGGGTGTGGTGGTGGAGGGGGCCTAATCATAGAGTCGCACAATTTGAGGAATTGAGGGAGAGATGGGTAAAGGAAAGTGGAAAAATCCAGTGTGAAAAACAATGTATAGAAACATTTTAAGTGAACCATTATTTTTTAAAAATAATTAATTGCTTCACTGAACTACACTCCTCAAAATGGCTAAAACAGATCCCAGTACCACCTCCAATCTTTGCCGTGAAAGTCATTTTGAACGCATACATCAATAATTACTACTTTTCTGACAACGTGGCCTACATATTGAGATTTTACGTTTATTTCATCTTTTTGGGAGATAAAAGTAACCCTAGGAAATTGGAAAAGCACAGAGAGATTGTAAAAAAGAGGTTAAAAAGTTCCATGTTTCCCTGTTCTATTCAACCCTCAGAAAAAAAAATTACCATTAATATTTTGGTATGTTTCTTTCCTATGTTTCCAGTACATTATAAACATTAATGGTTTTTTTAAAGTTGTTTGCTGGTGAGGTTGTGGAGAAACTGGAACCCTTATTCACTGTTGGTGGGTGTGTAAAATGGTGCAACCACTATGGAAGGCTGTATGGTGCTTTCTCAAAAAGTTGGAAATAGAAATACCATTTGACCCAGCAATTCCTCTACTGGGAATATACCCCAAAGAAGCCATGACCGCCAACCAAGCAGATATATGCATACCCTTGTTTATTGCTGCTTTGTACACAATAGGAAAGAGTTGGAAACAATAAAGAGCCCATCAACAAACGAATGGATAGAGAAGCTGTGGTATATTCACACAATAGAATACTATGCTACATTGAAAAACAAGGAGCTCATGAAATATTGTTCAAAATGGGTGACTCTGGAGGACATTATGCTGAGTGAAATATCTCAGTCACAAAAGAACAAATACTGCATAGTGCCACTGTTGTAAAACAGGATTGACATCAGGGTTGGGGTGAGACTGAGACAAGTTGAATAAATTATGTATACTGCATTGAAACATGAGGGAGAGAACAGTTTAAAAGCAATATATGATTAGGTATTATGGTTATGACAAGAGTCCAGAATGAAGGTTGCATAGTGGGAGAGTACTTGGGGGGGGGATTGTATACCAATGAAGGAATTTTTCTTTTACTTTTCAAAGAAAAGAGCGAACTGAGGAGGAGGGGTGGGCAGGGAGAAAAATGCAACAATGAATGAATGGAAATCCAAAATCTCTGTAAATGTTCATTAAAATAAAATAACATTTTTAAAAAAAGTTATTTTCACTCATATACATTGTATTCACACATTCCTTTATTCACATAGTGTTTCATACGATTATTCCCATACATTGTGTCTTATAAAATCAATCGCCATTGATCTATGTCCACCAGTACCCTTTCTTTTCAGATCCCACTGGATCATTCCTACTTCTTTCACCTCCTCCCTCCATCCATCAAACTGAGACTCCATGATTTCACCCCCTCCTCACCTTGCCCCATCCCTTTCCCTCTTTGGACATTTACACATATCTTACCAGACATACAAGCTGGGTTTACAAGAGGTTTTGGCACTAAGGACATCATAGCCAATGTCAGATGGCTCTTGGCTGAGAACACAGATTATCAGAAGAATGTCTATCTGTGTTTCATTGACTATGCAAAGGCATTTGACTGTGTGAATCACAACAAATTGTGGCGAACATGGACAAGAATGGAAATTCCAAAACACATGATTGTGCTCATGTGTAACCTATACTTGGACCAGGAAGCAGTAGTCAGAGCATGGTTCAAAATCAGGAAAAGAGGGCATCAGGGATGTGTCTTGTCTTCATACCTTTTCAGTCTGTAGAACAGATCATTCAGGAGGGTGGGCATTATGAGTAAGAATGTGGCATCAGAATTGGAGGTACACTCATCAACAACTTGTGTTATGCAGAGGACACAACTTTGCTGAATTTCAGTGGGACCTCAGGAGTTTGCTGCAGAAGGTCAGAGACTGCAGTCTTCAACATAGATTGAAGTTCAACATCAAGAAGACAAAGATTCTCACTACTGTCCCAATTGGCAGCACCATAATGGCTAGAGAAGAGATTGAGTTTGTTAACAGTTACAGCTTGCTTGATTCCACAATAAAAACTTCTGGCACCAGCAGTCAGGAAATAAAAGACGAATTGCAGTGGAAAATTCTGCTATCAGGGTCCTCTCCAGAGTACTAAAGAGCAACAATGCAGCCTGGAAACTGATCCAGGCTGTGTCTTTGTAATTACTTGCTATGGATCAGAGAGCAGGACAATGACTAAGGATGTCAGAAGAAGCATCTTTGAGTTGTGGTGCTGGAAAAGAGTGTTGAACATTCCATTGATTGCAAAAAAACCAAACAGGTTTGTCCTGGACAAGGTGAGATCAAGTTGCTTCTTAAAGGCAAGGATTTTGAAGCTCTTTCTCACATATTTTGGGCATGTTGCCAGGAGGGACCAGTCCTTGTTGAAGGACCTCATGTTTGGAAGAGTGAAGGAATAGCACAAGAGGGGAAGGCCATGGATGAGATGAATTGACACAGTAACTGGAGGAATAGGGTTAGGTGTATTGGTGATAGCAATACTGGCTCAATAAAGGACAGGGTTCAGAGCTATTGTGCATAGGGTCACAGTGAGTTGCAGGTTACTCAACAGCATGTAACAACAAATTCATTGTCCAGCTTCCTCATGCAGAGGGAGCTACCTACCATTACTTGAGTCAGATACACTTTAGTCTTTAAACTGATAGCCTTCCTCTTTAGCAACTTAAAGAGGTACATGACAAAAGATTTTCCAATAAAACACATTATTTATTGGTTTCCATGCAATACTTTTTACATTTTGTTTCATTCATGTACATTGTAGTGTTTTGTTTTGTGATGGGAAAGTCGGCTGTTAGGGACCTCTCT
>NW_006399833.1:6385419-6409172 GCF_000299155.1 Elephantulus edwardii
AGGACGACCAGCTGAAGGTTCATGGGTTTTAAGTGCTTGTGGCTCACTGAAGCTTAAGTGAGGATTTCCTTGCAATGAGTAGAAAATGTCCCTTCTGTCCCTTGTCACAAGTTTAAAACTTCACAGCTTGTATAATGTAACCATTTGGGGTCCACTTTTAACTTGGACTAGTGTAACACTTTCATGCAATAAACTGAAAAGAGCCGAAAAAAAAAAAAAGAAAAAAAAAAAAACCAAACATTGCTCCTGAATGCTGCATAGTATTCCATCAAATCACAATGAGATATCATTTAACCTCAGGAATTGATTGGATGCCACGTGACTTGTTTCAATGAACAGATGCAGCTATGAATGTGCTCACCAGTCTGTGCCAGAAAATCTGGAAGACAGCTGTCTGGCCAATGGATTGGAAGAGGTCCATATTTGTTCCCATTACTAAGAAAGGTGTTCCAACAGAATGTGAAGACTATCGACCATTATCATTGATATCACAAGCAAGCAAAATACTGCTGAAGTTCATTTTAAAAATGTGCATAGACAGGGAACTGCCAGAAGTTCAAGCAGGATTTAGAAGAGGCCATGACACCAGTGATATCACTGCTGATGTTTGATGGTTTCTGGCTGAAAGTAAGGAATACCAGAAGAATGTCTATTTGTGCCTTTTTGACTATGCAAAGGCATTTGATTGTGTGGATCATAACAAGTTGTGGCTGACATTCAGAAGAATAGGAATCCTAGAGCACATAATTGTGCTCATGAGGGAGGAACCTATACCTAGATTAGGAGGCTGTTGTGCAAATGGAGCAGGGGGACACTGCATGGTTTGCAATTGGGAAGGGAGTGTGCCAGGGTTGTAGTCTTTCTCCATACCTATTCAACCTGTATGCTGATTATGTGAGAGAAGCTGGACTCTTTGAGGAGGAGTATGGCATCAGGATTGGAGCGAGTTTCATTAATAAACCATGTTATGCAGGTGACACAACCTTACTTGCTGAAAGTGAGGAGAGCTTGAAGCACTTGTTGCAGAAGATCAATGAATGCAGCCTTCAATTTGGATTGCATCTCAATGTCAAGAAAACAAAGATCCTTACCACTGGACCAATGGGCAGTATTATGATGGATGGAGAGGGGATTGAAACAGCTTCATCTTGCTTGGATCCACAATTAACACCCTTGGTACCAGCAGTCAGGTAATAAGGAGATACATTTCACTGAAAAAATTTGCAGTTAGGGACCTCTTCAAATTGTTGAGGGATACTGATGTCAGTTTGAGGACTGAGGTCAGGCCATGGTCTTTCCATGCATCTTGCTGTGCATCTGAGTGCTGGACAATGAATAATGATAACAGGAAAATAATTGATGCCTCTGAGCTGTGGTGTTGGAGAAGAGCACTGAACATCTCACAGACACCGAAGAGGATGAACAGACATGTCCTGGAGAGGTTGCAGCCAGAGTGCTCTTTGGAGACAATGACGAGGCTTCACCTCACATACTTGGGGTATGTTGCTAGGAGGTGCTATTCCTTGGAGAAGGACTTGATGCTGGAAGGGTGCAGGGTCCGCAAAGGAAAGGAAGAACCTTGACCACATGTATTGACGTGGTGACTGCTGCAATAGAGTCTTGTGTGTCAGAAAGTGTGAGGATGGTGTAGGATAGAACAGGGTTCAGATCTTTTGTTTATCACTATGAGTCAACGGCATCTAACAACAACAACAGCAATTCTAGTGGCAAAGTTTAATAGGACAGTAAGCAATAAATGTTGGAGAGGATGTGGAGAGATTGGAATTCTCAAATACTGTCAGTAAAATGGTACAACTATTCTGGAAGATGGAGGGAGAGTGTCAAGAATGTCTCCGTTGCCCCAGGCCTGATAGTTCCTTGATGAAACCTGATAATGTCCAAGGTGAGCAGAGATCAAAGACCAGACAAATGATCCTGATAGGCTCTGGGCCTGACCACCAAAGCCCAAACCCAAGGTCATTAACAGCTCCAAATTCTGAGCAATGTACCATCTTCCCTGTTGTTGTTGTTATGTGCCATCGAGTCACCTTTGACTCATAGTGACCCTATGTACAACAGCCCTAAACCCTGCTCTATCCCTTGCCAATCTTATTGTCTCTAACACACCTACCCCCCATGACCCCAGTTACTGAATCAATCTATCTCATTGAGGGTCTTCCTCTCCGGCACTGTCCCTCCACCCTCCCAAGCAGGACTGATCCTGCCTTGCAGTATGTCCAAAGTATGTCACATGGAGCTTCAGAATTCTTGCCTCCAAGGAGCAGCCTGGCCTCACCCTCTCCAGGACGAACTTGTTTGTTCTCCTATACATGGTATATTCAATACTCTTCTCCAGCCCCAAAGTTCAAAGGCATCAACTCTCCTTCTATTATCCTTAGTCATTACCCAGCTCTCTGATGCATGGCAAGTAATTGCAAAGACCATGGCCTGGATCAGGCTCACCTTATTCTCCAGATTGAAATCATTGCTCTTCAGTACTTTGGAGAGGTCTCAGACAGCAGACTTTCCAAATGCAATTCGTCTTTTCATGTCCTGGCTTCTGGTACCAAGAGTGTTGACTATAAGGGTCAAAGCCACTTTCAAACTTTGGAGCTCAGAGCACACTGACGGGACGGAAAGGAGGGGCACAGCACATGTGGCAGAAAGTCTCTCAGTGGTCCCCACACAACACAGGTAAGAATAACTTCAAATCCCAGAAGCCCGTGGGTCAAGGCCACCTTCAAATTCTGGAGTTCAGAGTGCAGCGCAAGGACAGAAGGGAGGAGCCAGGAGGCACAGCGTGGCAGAAACCATCTTCCTTAGTCCTCCCTAAAACTCCTATAAAAAGAAACCTCCCTCGCACCATTTCTCTGCCTGTGGTCGTTCTGTCACTTTTCATCCCTCTCAGATAACGCAATAAAGGCCAGCTGCTTTTTTCTCTCTTTTACCCTCAACTCTTTTTCTATCTTAACAGAAGGCAGTTTAGTGTTTCCTCATTCTATATGACCCACCTATTCTACTGCTAGGCATATACATCTAAGGAAACAAAACTGAGACATAAGTGGAGATTTGTACACTGATGATCATTTGATATTTTGATCACTGCTTCCATAGGAGTGTTGTGGATCCAAGTAAAAGGAACTCTTTGACACCATTAACCTTTTCTCCATTTATCCTGTTGGCTCAGTTGTGAGGTTTATTGTTTTCATTATATTGAAAGGTATAGTCTTTGATACTGAAGGCTATCATTTTTTATCTTCTTTAATAAATGTTTCTCTTCACTTTTCCTAAATAAGATTGTGTTATCTGCATAGCAAAGGCTGTGGATTGATCTTCCTCAAATCTTGATGCAATTTTTTAATTTATATAGTCTAGTTTCTTGGATTATTTGCTCTGTATATAGATTAAATAGCTATGGTGAAAAGATATATCCCTAAAAGACATATTTTATTATTTAAATTATACATATCTCCCTATTCTGTTCTAACAATTGCTTCTTGGTTTATGCATGGGTTCTGCATGGGCACTTCTTAAGGAATTCCAATTCTTCTCAGTGTTATCCACAATTTGTTGTGATCCACCAAGTTGAACACCTTTGCAGTCAATAAAACACAAATAAGCGTCTTTCTAGTATTCTTTTCAAAGATTCATCTGACATTAGCCATGATATCACGCAGCCCTTACTCTCTTATGAATTTACCTTGCATTTCTGGAAATCCACTGCAGACATATTGCTGGTTTGGAATAATCTTCAATAAGATTTTACTTTCCTGTGATATAAAAAATCTTCTATAATTTCTGCACTCTGTTGGATCACCTTATTTTTTTTTAATGAGTATATATGGAACTCTTCCAGTCAATTGGCCAGGTGGCTGTGTTCCAAATTTCTTACTACAGATGAATGAGCATGTCTAACATTGCATTTGTTTGCTGAAACACATCAATTGGTATATTAAAACTTACCCCAGTGGCTCCATTGCAGCTTGGACTTCCTTCCAATAAGGATCTTCTTTTGTTACTATGGGTTCTTTATCACATGTTACTTCTTGAAATGATTGAACATCAACCAATTACTTTTGGTATAGTGATTCTATGTATTATTTCCATCTTCTTTTAATAATTCCCACAACATTCAATCACTCAAGAAACTGGCCTCTATGAAGAAGAATGTGGTATCAGGATCAGAGGAAGACTCATCAACACCCTGTGTTATGAACATGACACAACCTTGCTTACTGAAGGTGAAGAGGACTTGAAGTGCTTACTATGGAAGATAAAAAATTACAACCTTCAATATGGAGTATATCTCAGTGTCAAGAAAACCTAAATTCTAACCACCGGGCCAAAAGACAACATCATGATAGATGAAGAAAACAATGAAGTTGTCAAAGATTTCATCTTAGTTGGATGCACAATCAACATGATTCATACTAGCAGTCAGGAGATCAAGAGACGTATTGCATTGGGAAAGTCTAATTATTGAGAAGCAATTATATCAGTTTGAAGAAGAAAGTTAAGTGACCAACAGACTCATGAAGAAATGTTCAAAATCACTGACAATAAGAGTGATGCAAATCAAAACCACAATGAGATACCATCTCACCCCAGTAGCAGTGGCAAAGTTTAACAAAACAGCAAGTAATAAATGCTGGAGAAGATATGGAGAGATAGGAACTCTTATACACTGTTGGTGGGATTGTAAAATGGTACACCTTTCTGGAAGACGGTTTGATGTTTCCTCAGAAAGCTGAACATAGAAATTCCATATGACCCAGCTATTCCAGTGCTTGGAATATACCCTAAGAATATGAGAACAGAGACACAAATGGAGACTTGTCCACCAATGTTCATAACAGTGTTATTTACCATTGCAAGAACATGGAAACACAGATTGAGAAATTATGGTACCTTCACATGATGGAATACCACACACCACACAGGAGCAATGATTTGGTAAATCATTGCCTAACTTGGGAGCATTATGCTAAGTGACCTTTATCAGTCTCATAGGACAAATACTGTATAAGACCATTATTGTAGAAATAGGTAACTAGTAAAAAGTGTATGAGTACCTAAGGTGGGAAGGTTGGGAGCTGAAGGGTGAGGATGTCTGTGGAGATTTAATCATAGGGTCACACAATTTGATCGGTGAAGGGAAGGCTAGGTAAAAGAAATGAGAAAGATCTAGTGTGAAAAATAATGTATATGAACTTTGTAAGTAAACCAGTATAAAATAAAACTTTTCATAAAAACAAAAAAAAGTAAATGTCAAGGATTTAATTTTCCTTCAATCCACAATCAATACCCATGATATCAGTAGCCAGGAAATCAAAAGTTGTGTTACATTGGGGAAATCTGCTCTCAAGGACTTCTCCAAAGTTCTAAAGAACAAAGATGACCTGCTCCAAGGCATGGTCTTTTCAATTGGTTCCTATGCATCTGAAAGCTAGACAGTGAACAAGGATGACAGAAGAATTGATATCCTTGAATTGTAGTTTTGGTAATGAGTATTGAATGTATCATGTCCTGTTAAAAAAGAAAAAAAAAACGAAAAACTCAAATCTGTCTAGAAAGAAGTGCAACCAGAATGCTCCATAAAGGTATGGGTAATGAGACGTCATCTCACTTATTTTGGGAATATTTTTTACGAGCAACCAGTTCTTGGAAAGAGAGAGCATGCTGGGAAAGGTCAGCAAAAGAGAGGAAGATCCTCAATGTGAGGAATTGACATAGTGACTACAGCAATGGGCTTGAGCATGAAAAAGATCATGAGGCTGGTGCAGGATAGGGCAAGGTCTAGATCATCTGTTCATAGTGTCTCTTGAGTTGTAGTCAACCTGATGGCACCTAACAACTTACTAATACATTATTTTTAAAAACGCACAACTTTTCTAGATTCACACTTTATGCGTCCTACATTCCAATTGTTAATGGGCATTCATAGCTATTTCTGCTCATTTTGAGTTGTGTGATAGAAGCAAAGGAATTTCCTTCATTGGTTGAACACTTTACTCCAAAATCATGTAGATGGACTTTACTACTTCCCTAGTAATATATTGAGGGTTTTCCAACCTGAGGGTCTCATTTTCCAGTACTAAAACTGACAGTATTGCACTGCTAATTATAGGGTTTCAAGGGCATATTATTTTAGAAGTGGATAGATGGCTAGTCCTGTTTTCCCTTCTATTCTTAGTCTGGAAGCTCTGCTGAAACCTGCACACCATGTTTGGCCCTGCTGGTATTTGAAATACTGGTGGCATAAGTCCTAGCATCAAAGCAACAATCAGTCAGTACCCTGTGGCAAACTACAGAGAAGTGGTCATTGGTTGTCTGTAGTAAGCTAAAACCTTCATTTCTTATTTCAACTTTGCAGAGTTTCTGAATTATGATATTATAAATGATAGTTAAATTATTATCCTTTTACTATATCTCTACCTTCTAGCCTCATTACTCTCCTCAACTATGTTAACTATATCTTTACTTTCACATTACCAAATTGATTAATATTTACATTCTGTTTTGAAACTATAGTTAAATCATTTTTTGTTTCTAGACTCCTGCTACTTACTCATAGTGTAGTCCTTCCACCAACAGTCTTGGTCTCAGCTGAGAGCTTGGTAGAAATGCAGACTCTCAGGCCTCCCTATCTCAGACTTGCTGAATCCAAATCTGCATTTTGACAAGGTCTCCTGGTGATTCCTGTGTGTGTTATATGTAAGAAGGATGTCTTCGAATAGTGATTCCTCAACCATGGCTATTTCCTAAGCGATAGTAATAAGCAAACAAGATTGAAAGTCATTAGTTCAAAGTATTGGTTGTGGCAAGCTAAACTGATTCTAACTGTGCAGTGTTTACATTCAGGCTACTATACCCTAGAAACACCTTCACCCAAGCCCGGTAGCTGTAGAATACAAATAGTTTTTTAGGTTTCATCTGGAGGTAAAAGCCTAAGCTGCCAGACATTATATGCTCTAAATAGGAGATGTGAGTGAGAAGAAAGGAATCCCGTTGGTTTAGCAGTTCTGAATGCAGTTCTTTAATGAGTGTGAAAATTGCCCTTGGCTCACTTGTCCTCTGTGTTTCCTGGATCAAAGCTTGCCACTTCTCTGTACCCGTCTTAGAGGAAAGAACTCATCTAGTTTGGGATTGTGGTTTTTCATTCTCTATTTCCTCCATTAATTGAACCCCATTTGCTTTCTATCTTTAAGGATTTTCTCAAACTCTCTGGGCCGGTGTTGGATGCTTTTCTTGTTTCCTAACCCACTTATGGTTTAATAATGTTCAAAATGTGTTTTCTATTATTTCAAAGCAACTGTGGTAAGGAAGAGAAGTAAACCCATGTGCCCAGTTCACTATCACTAGCCAGAACACTGTTCCCTTGGAAAGTAGAAGAAATATATGGTCAGAAGCATTCTCTAAACTGCCAGTGTCACCCCTCAACATCCTCATGCCAATAGCCATGATCAAGGAATCATGTAGACAACTAAGAATGTACTAAGAATAAGGGAGTCATACAGGGAGAACTGGCCAATACATGCTTAATTTTTAACAAATTCTTTTGTCTTTTCATGCTCAATATAACAAGCTTGTTGATTTACTAATGATACGGCATCTTCAACCTTGCCCTGACCCTGTCCACTCAGACTTAAAAGTCCAAATTCCAGATGCTGCTGTGTTTACACCTGGAACAACATTCTAGCAGATGGTATGCACCTAATAAGTAACTGTGATAAAGGAAAGAACAAATGACTATGACAACGCAGATTTGTACCACAAGACTCTCTTTGTTAGTAGATTAAAAACTGGACTAAGATGGGTTTCTGTTCTCTAATTTGGGTAGAGCCTGGGTCAGATGAAGCCAGAGGCAGATGGTCAGGTATATCATTACCATAATGACCAACAGTAAAGATCTTTCTAGGGAAGTTTGTCAATAGTCAAACCATTGGTTTTTTCTCTGCCAGTCATTGTTGATAACTTCTTAGCTCTAGCTCTAGAGTACATATTGGAACAACACAATGAAGAACGCAGTCATTCTTCTTCAACTCCTGAGAGAATAAAAAACGGAGTCGCATGTAATGTCTGCACTGTTTGGAATAACACAACAGCTGATATCCTCAAGGGAATGCCCTTTCATTTTAAAGGCAATAGTTTAGATAAGAGAATGTATGGACTATCTATGTGCCAGATAGTGTTTTTGTTCCCTTGAGTCAGTTAAGATTGGGTGGCAGGCTATAAGAATTGATTGAGTCACAGTAAAATTACAGTTTTGTGGCATAACAAGCAAAATTTTAGTCAGACTGTTCTGCAATGTAACCTGACACAACAGAGACAATTGCCTTGAAGAAAACTCCTCCTCCAGCTCTCTGAACGTATATAGCAAACAGCAATGCTCTAAAGAATTCTGCTGTCTGTTGGATAATATTGCCTTTGCACAAAACACATGCTGGCCACCTGTGCCCTACATTTATCCCCTGTTGCTACTTAACCATCCATACTAAGAATGTTTTCTTAAAGTTTTTACCTTCAACTTTCCATTAGCTTAGCTATTTGGCTAACTTAATGTCTTTTTCAACCAGAGGTTCTTGCCTTATACTCCACTTCAAAATAGGTGGGAACAAAGCACATTTCCTTTTATTGAAAAGGAACGAAATATTTTAAGGGAAAAAAGACAACATGTGGCCATGTTGGGCTCTCCATGAAGGAAGGACTTCTCTGTCACAGAAAATATCATCTTTTTGTGAGATGTCTTTTTGCTGGAGCATATGGTCCTGAGTAGTATGTATAACTGTTCATATCCTGGAATTCCTTATAGGAAATAACTACACTTCATGTGGTAACTTTGCTAGGGACTGGACCCTTGAGGAAGAACAATCAAAAGGATTTGTGAAAACAGAGAGAAAGAAATATAAGACAGAAGTAAGAGAAGCACAAAGAAAGCAATGTGATTTAGTTGCTGGAAGGCCATTTGTGCATAGTAACAGGAAACAGTCTTGAAGGTTGTGTTCCTAGCTCTGAAGAAAGTAATCAAAGACAGACCCATGAGAGCAAAGCAGATTGAGTAACCAACTGGGTAATCCTATAGAAATCCTCAGTTAAAAGATTTTTTTAATAGGATTCTGATTAATTGAAAGAGCTAAAGATTCAAAAGAAGAAGGTTTGTTGTTGTTTGGGTGGTTTTTTTTTTTAACATCAGAAAGATTTCTAATTCAATTAATGTAACATAATAGAAATACATCAAATCTGGAGTCTGAAGACTTGGGCTAAATATTAGTCACTAACTAACTTTGTGAGGTCAGGCAAGATGTTACAGCTTATTAAGCCTCAGTTTCCATATTTGAAACTGTTCTAAGTAATATCTCTTTGATATAGTCATACCTCAGAGATATTGTAGGCTTCATTTCAAAGTAAATTGGACAAACTCATTGAATTCCAGGTGCACATACAAAGTATGTTTATACTATACTGCAAACTTAGAAGTGTGAAATAGCATTAAATCTAGTTTAAAATATTGCAAAGATTACTTAAATGTGAGAGATAGAAAGTGAGCACATGCTGTTGGGGAAAAAAAATACAACTGAGAGACCTGCTTGAAGCAGAGTAGCCACAAATCTGCAATTGATTTTTAAAAATGTGAAGTGCGACAAAATGTGATATACCTATACAAATTTCGTCAATGTGTATCAAGTGTTTTACAACACCTGGCCTTTTTTGACAGAGATATTTCATTCAGCATAATGTCCTCCAGGGTCACTCATGTTGCCTAATGTTTTACAAGTTCCTTGTTTTTCAGTGTGTAGTATTTCATTATGTGAATATACCACAGCTTCTCTCTCCATTAATTTGTTGATGGGCATTTGAGTTGTTTCCATCTGTTTGCTATTGTGAATAATGCAGCAATAAACATGGGTGAGCACCGCTGGTTTCTTAGGGTATATTCTAGTAGTGGAATTGCTGGGTTGAATAGTATTTCTATTTCCAAATTTTTGAGAAAGTGCCAAATTGCCTTCTATAATTATAAAACAGGACTGACACAGGGGGTTGGGGGTAAACTAGGCAAAGAGAGGATAAATAATGAACACTGCATTGGAACAGATGAAGGAAAGAATTATTTTAAAAGAATATATAATTGAGCATTTTTCATGTGACAACAGTCTGGAAAAGGAGATACATTGCAAAGTGGATTGGGGTGGGCGTGAGGGAGGGGAGGAAGGAGATTGTGCAACAATGAATGAATTAAAAAATCCAACTTTTATGTAAACTTTCATTAAAACACAATAAAAAAGTAAAAAAAGGAAAAACTTTAAAAATATATTAATTGCATCTGCTTAATAAGGATTTAGGAAGCTCTTATAGTCTAGTGGCAAGAAGATGTGCTTAAATCCCAAAAGGCACATAGTTTGAGGGCACTGGCTCCATGGAAGAAGGATAGGCAATCTTCTCCCTTGCAATAAACTGTCTCTGAAAACCCACCAGAGGGTCTGATTCTATGGTACACAACAGCAGTAGGAATTTATTGTCATTTGGGGGTATGAGTTGTTGTTTGTTGTTGTTAAGTGCTATTGACTCATAGTGACCCTATTAACAACAAATCTGAACACTGTCCTATCCTATGCCATCATCTTCATCATTGACACACGTGAGCCCATCACTATAGTCACTGTGTCACCCATCTGGTTGTGGATCATCTTCTCCTTTGCTGACCCTCCACTTTCCAAGACTGATGTCCCTCTCCAAGAAATAGCATTACCTCCAAGGAACATTATGTCTACACTTTCTCCAAGGCCTGTTTGTTCTTTGGAAGGTCCATGAGATACTCAACACTCCTGTCCAACACCACAGGTCAAAGTCATCAATATTTATTCTGTCATGTTTATTAATTATCCAACTTTCAGATGCATGGCAAGGGATTGAAAAACCATGACCTGAATTGTTGTTATCCTTTTATACCGTCGAGTTGGAACTGACCCACAGCTAACCCTCCAGCAGGTTTTCAGAGACACTTAATCACACAGGAAAAGGTTGCCCATCCTAATTCAGGTTATGATGTCAAACTAACATCATTGCTCCTCAGTAATTTGAAAAGGTCCCTGACAGCAGATTTGTCCAAGCAATATGTCACCTGACTTCCTGACATATGTTTTTACTAGGTGTCATCAGGTAGACTGTAACTCATAGCAAACCAATTAACAACAAATCTGAACTTTGCCGTATGATCTTCATAATATGCTTAAGAGTGTTATTATAGTCTCTGTGTTAATCTGTGTTAATGCTGAGAGTCTTCTCTTTTGCTGGCTCTCTACCTTTCACAATATGATATCTTTCTTCAAGGACATCTTCCTTGAGAGAACTGGTTCATGAATTATTAGTTTATTAAAACAAGAAATTGCACTCTTAAGAACTCCCATATACAGGCAAGACTGTTGTTGTTATTGAGTGACATTGAGTTGAGCATGACTCCTAGAAACTCCTTGAATAAAGGACCTGAACCCTGTTCTATAACTATCATTGTTTCTCTAATGTTCCTAGAGTTTGCAAAGGCATGTTGTTTAGGAAGTGGATTCCAATCCTACTTCCAAGCCTGTCAATCTGGGAACTCAACCAAACAATTTCCACTATGCCTAACGTTTATGGCATTTGACACACCAGTGGTACACTGTTCAGCATCACAGCAACCCGAAGTTACCTCAGTACAGCAAACTGACAGACCAGTTCTATACCACTTAGGAGAATGCTTTTTTCCAAACACAATTAACACCAGGACCTTGGGACACAGGCCCCAGGGGTCCAACTCACTTTTAAATATAAAGGCCTACCCACTAGGTCCTGATTGACTTAAACAAGAGGCTTCCAGCTCACAGATGTTTGTTAGCTAAATCTAGTATATCAAATCAGCTCACACATGATTGTGAACAAAATTTAAAAAATAAACCACTGAACAATTTATACCCCATTTTCAACTAAAACAAGAGAACCTACACACAAGAGCCCCCAAAGTACTGACTTGTTTTTACACCAACTAGAATATAAAATATTTACATCTTATATCCAATGATTCAACCATCTCAGGAGGTAGCATATGATCTAGACACAATGGTATTGAAAAAAGAAGTTCAAATTGCACTTGAAGACATTGACTACAAACAATGCTCCAGGAATTGATAGAATACCAATTGAGATGTTCAAATGAAAATGCTCACTTGTCTGTGTCAAGGAATTTGGAAGAGAGCTACCTGGAAAACCTAATGGAAGAGATCCATATAGGTACTCATTCCAAAGAAAGGGGATCCAACAGAATGCAGAAATTATATGACAATATAATTTATATCACATACAAGTAAAATTTTTCAGAAGACAATTAAAATATTGTTGTAGCAGTACATCCACAGAGAATTCCCAGAAATCCAAGCTTGATTCAAAAGTGGATGTTGAACAAAGGATGTAGTTGTTAATGTCAGATAGATCAACAGGCAAGACTATCAGGGAAATTATTTGTAATGCCTTTACTTGTTAAACACAGGACATACAACTTTCACAAGAAACTTCTGTGATATTTACTCCTTGGTCCTTTCACTACTGTCAAAATGTCTTTTTGAACTTTGGAAATATAGCTTTTTCCTTTGTCAGAGAAAAATGACCAAGTGCAGAATTTCTTGAAATAACACATGTAAATTCTTTATCCTTAACCAGGTAAATTCAACAACAATCAATTTGCAAAATACCTGTCTGTGGTGGCGATGCACTCTTAGTCCATGAACTGTACTTGCTTAACATTCTAAATAAAAATCTTGTGATGGAAAATCTGGCTAGTAACTAACAAAATTTGACCATAATAGATGAATATGAGAATAACATGGCATCCAGACAGACGTTCTCTCATTCACACCTATGTGTTGAGATCAGATTCACACAGATACAGCAGGCTAGTTGATTCTGAGAAGGCTAATACATTTTAATATTTAATAACAGTACCCAGAATTTACAGAACACCTGATATTCTAGTTCTTCTTCTCAGACATCATCTCATTAATTTTCAAGCTCATCTTGTGAAGCAGATGTTGTTTTTGGTATACTAATGGGAAAAACAAAGCTCTGAAAGGTCAAGAGACATGGTAAAACAAGTTAGAGACACAGCTAAGGATTAGAATTCAGGTCTACTGAATCTCACTGTTGCTTATATTGCTTTTTGAAATGTCAAAGGTCATAGGTTAAAATAAAGATGTTATTTCAACCATATCATGTTTTGAAGAGGACCATTATTGGAATGTCTCAAGTTTGGAGTTTTATTTGTAGGCACTCTGAGATGAGCATGACATTCAGAACCTTGTCCAAGATGCTTTTGATATTTATACTCAGAATCACCATAAAGTCGTCACGGTAACTCTCCCAGGTATGTGTCCTAAATCCTTCTCACCTATTACATCTCAGGCACAAATACATGAGTGTATCAGTGCTCATGTATTAAGGAGAGAGCTCTGATGGCCTCTGGTGGGTAAGGAATGGCACTGCCAATTCAAAGGCAGGCAATTTTAATCCACCAGCCACTCTGGAGAAAGGAAGATGGACGGTCTACTATGTGATCTACAGCTTCTGAAAACTCACTGGAGGGTCACCTTTGAGTCCTTTTCCAATTAATGGCACAAAACAACAACATGTATTAAGGAAGAAAATATCCAGTGGGGGGCTGAGTCCTATATGTGTGGACTTGACCTGATAGATTACATGGGCATCAGATTGACTACATCTGTGGAAGGAATAATTGGAGAAGCTCCATATCAGAAGTGCTGACTGTGGAAAAGACCATCACTTACTCATATGCAAGTTCAAATTGAAATTGAAGAAAATAAAAACAAGTCCAAAAGAATCAAAATACAAACCTGAATCTATTCCACCTTAACTTATAAATCATCTCAAGAATAGGTTGCAGAAAAAATGTTTTCAGGCATTGAACACTAATGAGCAAAGTCTAAATGAGTTGTGGGATGTCATTAAAGATATCATCCATGAATAGATGAAAAGATTATTGCAAAAACCAAAATGAATGTCAGAAGAGACTTTGAAAATTGCCCTAGAGTGTTAAGAAGCCAAAACAAATGGAAGAGAAGCCAAAGTAAAAGAGATGAACACAAGGTTTCAAAAGGCAGCTCAAAAAGACAAAGCAAAATATTATAACACAATATGTGAAGAGCTGGAGTTGGACGATTAAAAGGGAAAAACCTCACTTGGCATTTCCCAAGCTGAAACAACCAAAAAGCAAATTTAAGCCTCAAGTTGCAATACTGAGAGTTGCTATGGACAAAATCTTAAAGGATTATATGCAAACCAATAAAAAAAATTCAAAAAGAATATGGAGGGAATACACAAAGGCACTACACTAAAAAGAATGGATAGACACTGAAATATTTGAGGAAGTACCGTATGATAATGAGCCAGTGGTGACGAAGGAAGAAGTTCAAGCTGCACTGAAGGCAATGGCAAAAACTAGGGCAGATTTGATATGTTCACCAGTCTGGGCCAGGAAATGTGGAAGAGAGCTATCTGACAGAAAAAGATTAAAAGAGATTACCATTCCCAAGAAAGGTAAATTCAAAAGGCATCCAGATTGGCAAAGAAATGGTAAAACTATCACTATATACAGATTGTATGATAGTGTACACAGAAAACCCTGAGGACTCAACAACAGCAACAAAGCCTGTAAAAGCTAGTAGAGCAATATAGTGCAGTGGTAAGATATAAGATCAATATGCAAAAATCCATGGGATTTTTCTACAGTAGCAAAGAGAACTTGGAGAAGGAAACCAAGAAAGCAATACCATTTACCATAGCCAACCACAAATTGAGATACTTGGGAATGAGCCTAACTAGCGACACAAAAGACCTATACAAAAGGCCTCTACAGAACCTTTCTATGAGACACCATAAAAGACCTAAATAAATATAAAATGGTGCCCTGTTCATCAGTAGGAAGACTCAATATTGTGAAAATTACAATCCCTCTAAAAGCAATCTACTTGTTGAACACAATCCTAATACAGATACCAAATTCCTTTTTCAAGGAGATTTAAAGGGAAATTGTAAAATTTATTTAGAGAGGAAAGAGAACCAAAATAAGCAAAGCACTTCTGAAAAACAAAAGCGACCTCATAATCTACTATACAGAAGTAATAACTAAAACAGCATTGTACAATGACAGGCACATAAATCAATGAAACATAATTGAGAACCCAGAAATGTGCCCAGCTACCTATGGTCAACTGATATTTGACAAGGAATTAAAATGAGGAAAGAACATTCTCTTCAACAAATGGTGTCAGCAAAACTGAACTGCTACATACAGAAAACTGAAACAGGATCCACGTCTCATACTATACACAAAAATCAACTCCAGTTGATCAGACACCTGGGACCAAAACCATAATGTTCATCAGAGACAAACTGGGATCAAGTCCAGATGACCTAGTCTATAGCATAAAGAGACTGCCAAATACAGCCAGAAATGTACATTATGAAGAGGATAAAATTGAAGAATGAGACTTCTAAAAATTAAATCCCTGTGTGAATAAGAAACTTTTTCCAACATAGTGAAAAGAAAACCTACTGACTGGGAAACAACATTTGGCAACACCATTTCAGACAAGAGTCTTACATTAAAAATTTACAGAATCCTACAGGGCCTCCACAAGAAAAAGACATTACAAAATGGACAAAAGACTAAAGACATGGAAAGACTTTTCACAGAGGAAGATATTTGGATGACCAAGAGAAACATGAAGAAATGCTCAAAATCACTGGCAATAAGAGAGATGCAAATCGAAACCACAATGAGATACCATCTCACTCCAGTAGCAGTGGCAATGTTTAACAGGACAGCAAGTAATAAATCTTGGAGAAGATGTGGAAAGATAGGAACTCTTAAACCTTGTTGGTGGAATTGTAAAATTGTTCAATCACTGTATAAGGCATTTTAGCATTTCTTTAAAAATCTGAACATAGAAATTCCATATGATGCAGCTATTACACTGCTTGGAATATACCCCAAGAGAATGAGACACAGAGACTTATACACCAAAGTTCATAGCAGCATTATTCATCGTCGCAAGACCAGGGAAACAGGCCAAATGTCCAATCAAAATTGAATGAATTGAGAAATTATGGTATATTCACACAATGGAATACTACACAGCATAGAGGAGCTATGATTTTGTAAATCATTACCTAACTTGGGAGGGACTGAAGAGCATTATGCTAAGTGAACTAAGTCAGTCTTATAAGGGAAAATACTGTATAAGACCATTATTGCAGAACATGTATGAGGATCCAACGGAGAGGAGGTGGAAGCAGACAGATGAGGATGGGAAGGGGTAAAGGGTAAAGGTGATGGTTAATTATAGGGTTACACAATTTGATGGGTGGAAAGAGGGGTGGGTAAAGGAAATGGGAAAGATTCAGTGTAAAAAAGAATGTATATAAATTTTGTAAGTAAACTACTATAAAATTTTTGTTTAAATTTAAAAAATAAGAAAGATGATCTACTAGAATGTGCCAATTACCAAACAGTATGAAAACGAAAGTGCGACTTGTTCAGGCTATGGTCTTTCTGATCACTTGCTATGCTTCTGAGAGCTGGACAGTGTGAATAAGGATGACAGAAGAAGAATTGAGCCTTTGAACTGTGGTGTTCTAGAAGTGTACTGAATAACTCATGGACTGCCAAAAGAACAAACCAATATGTGTTGTAGATAGTGCAGTCAGAGTGCGTCTTAGAGGAAAAGATGATAAAACTTTATCTATCTCACATACTTTGGGCATGTTATTAGGAGAGGCTATTCCTTGGAGAGGGAACATCATGCTTGGAAAGATAGAGTTATCCAAAGAGAGGAAGACCCTCAGTCAGATGTATTGACACAAAGACTTCCGCAATGAGTCAAGTGAGTCAGGAAATATGAGCACAGCGCTGGATAGGACAGGGTTCAGATCTGTTTTTCATAGGATTGTTATGGGTCGTACTCGACTCAACGACACTTAACTAATATAAGATGCAAGATACTGCTGTATAGCATCCAAAAATGGCTAGAATAGAATTTAGAAGAGGTTGTGGCACCAGGAATATCACTGTTGGTGTCAAAGAAATTCTGGCCAAAACCAGAGAATATCATAAGAACTTCTATTAGTGAGACATTTGACTGTGTGGATCATAACAAACTATTGTTAACGTTGTGAAGAATGGAAATCCTAGAACACTTAATTGTGCTCATGTGAAATCTATACCTAGCCCAAAAAACATTGTTCGAAAAGGGCAAGAAAACACTGAATGATTTAAAATGAAGAAAGGTGTGTCATCTTTTCTCTATACATATTAAATCTGGGTGCTGATAAAATAATTGGAGAAGCTAGATTCTGTGAAGAAGAATGTGACATCAGGATTGGAGAAAGACTCATCAACAACCTGCTTTATGCGATGACACAACCTTCCTTGCTGAATGTGAGGAGGACTTGAAGACCTTGCTGCAGAAGATCAAAGACTACAGTTTTCAATATGGATTGCATTTCAACATTTAGAAAACTAAAATCGTCACCACGGGGCCAATAGGCAACATCATGATAGAGAAAAGATTGAAATTGTCAGTGATTTCATCTACTTGGATCTATAATCAATAGATCAGGAGATGTATGACATTGGGAAAGTCTGCTGTCAGGGACATCTCCAAAGTCCTGAAGATCAACAATGTCAGTTTTAAAACTAAGGTATATCTGATTCAAGCAAATGATCTTTTCCATCACCTGCTATGCATCTGAGATGTGGATAATGACTAAGGATGACAGAAGGAAAATTATACTTTTGAGTTGTGGTGTTGCACCAGATATCCCATGGACTGCCAAAAGAACAAACAGGTAAGTCTTGGAGAAAGTGCAACCGAGTGCTCCTTAGAGGCAAGGATGGTGAAACTTCATCTTATATACTTCGGTTATGTAAAGAAGTGCTATTCCTTTGAAAGAGACTTCGTGCTTGGAGAGGTGGAGAGTCAGCAGAGGAAAGGAAGACCTTCAATGAGATGTACTGATGCACTGACTGAGCAGTGGGGTCCAGGAAATCAGAGATGGTGAGAATGGCACAGGATAGGACAAGGATTAGATCTGCTGTTCATATGGTCACTATGAGTAATACTTGATTCGACAGCATCTCACAATATTAAAAATTGACGATATTAGAAGTTGTGTTAAAAGATGGAATAATAATGAAATTGCTTCATTTTCTATTTAGGAAGATTGGAAAATAACACCTCATCATTTACATACACTTTATCAATTGACACTTACATAAACAGGGTGACTTATTTTTTATTGGTTTCATTACAAAGTTCATATGCAGTGAGCTTCACATTATTCTTCGTTCACATTGTGTTTCATATAATCATTCTCATGTATTATGTTTCATACTGCCAGGAAAACAAATAGGTCTATCTTGGAGAGGGTGTAACCAAGTTTCTTTTTGGAAGCTAGGATTTTGAAGATCTGTCTCAAATTTGGGCACGTGACCAGGAGAGGTCGATCCTTGGAGAAGCACATCATGCTTGACAAGTTGGAGAGAGAGCACAGGAAAGGAAGACTCCAGATGAGATGGACTGATACAGTAACTAGGGCAATGGGGGTAGGTGACTGGCTCAGGACAGGACAGGCTTCAGAGCTGGTGTTCATAGGGTTGCTATGAGTCACAGGTGACCCAATGGCACACAACAACAACAACAGCAATCACCATTGGACTTTGCTCATTATTACCCTGTCTTTTCATCCAGATCCTTCCCAATTCCTTCTCCCCCTCCACCAACCAAATTGTGCAACCCTGTGATTTTGCCCCTGCCTATTCTCACTCCTCTGCTCCCACCTCTTCCCCCCTTGAGCTCCCATACATGTTTTACTAGTTTACTTATATTTTTATAATATTGGTCTTATGCAATGTTTGTCCTTAAGTTCACTTAGCATAATAATAGACTATTATAGAAAAGGGAGCTCTGGTGACCTAGTAATAAGGAGTCGCACTGTCAACCCAAAGGCAGACAAGTAAAATCCATTAGAGGGTCAGATTTGAGTTCAACAACAACACCACCAGCAAGTTAGCCATAATATGAATATAGTCCTTTTATTATTTATTTAAATCACAAGGAAAAGTATAGGCGTTGATTTTGAGAGAGAGAAAAAGTGTTTTCAGGCATTGTGTCACAGTTAACAGATTTCATTAAGGAAATTATAAAAGTGCATTATTGTCAATAAACTTAATAGTTGGAATGGAATATGGAGTCTGTCATATATGAAAAGTGGCACTTCTGCCTTCTGCCAAGGATCGCTTCTATTTCTCAAAGTACTAATATTGCTGAGGCAATAATGTGAGGTTTGAAAATTTACATACATTGTGTTTCTTTTATCTATACTGTTTTATACAATCATTCACATATACTGTATTTTATGTAATTAGATACTATTGACCTATGCCTATTATGCTCGCATCTCTTCAAGGCCTCATTAAATCTTTCCTATTGCTTTATATCCCTCATTTGCCCACTAAGTTCTGCTAGCACAGTGATTTCCCCAATTCTTCTTTACCCCAGCCATCTCTCCCCCTTTTCTTTCCTCTATCGAACATTTATATATATTTTGCTCAGTTATCCTCCTGTTTTCAAAACAGTGTTCTTTATGTAGTATTTGTTCTTATGTGCATATCAGAAGAGACTCTAAAGATTGCACTGGAATGTTGGGAAGCCAAATCTCAAGGAAAACATGTCGAAGTGAAAGTCAAACAGACGATTTCAAAGAGCAGCTTGGGAAGACCAAGCAAAGTATTACAATGGAATATGCAGAGAGCTCAAATTAGAGAATAAAATGGGAAGAACTCGCTCTATATTTCTCAAGCTGAAAGAACTGAAAAACAAAGTTAAGCCTCGTGTAGCAATGTTGAAAGATGTTATGGGCAATATATTGAATGACCCAGAAAGTATCAAAAGAAGATGGAGGGAATACATGGAGTCACTGTACCAGAAAGAATTTATTGAGACTGAAAAATTTCAGGAAGTACCATATGAACAGGAACAAATGATAATGAAAGAGGAAGTGGAAGCTGCATTGAAGGTATTGGCAAAAAATAAGGCCGCAGGAATCGATGGGATACCACTGACCTGTTTCAATTAATAGATGCAGCCTTGGATAAACTCATTAGTCTATGCCAGGAAATTAGAAGGATGACTGGCCAATTCCCAAGAAGAGTGATATAACTGAATGTGAAAATTATCAAACCATATCATTGATATCTCATGCAAGCAAAATACTACTGATTGTTGTTGTTGTTATGTGCTGTCGAGTCGTTTGAGACTCATAGCGACCCTGTGTACAACAGCCCTAAACCCTGCTCTATCCTGTGCCAATCACACTGCCTCGGACACACCCATCCTGATTACCCCAGTCACTGAATCAATCCACCTCATAGAGGGTCTTCCCCTCTTGCGCCATCCCTCCACCCTTCCAAGCATGATGTCCCTCCCCAAGGACCTGTCCCTCTTTACAACATGCCCAAAGTATGTCAGACAAAGCCCCAGAATCCTTTCCTCCAAGGAGTTGCTTGGTTTAATCCTCTCCAGGATGAATCTGTTTGTTTTCTTGGCAGTCCAGGGTACATTCAATACTTTTCTCCAGCACCACAGCTCAAAGGCATCAATTCTCCTTCTGTCCTCCCTAGTCATTGTCCAACTCTCTGATGCATAACAAGTGATTGCAAAGACCATGGCCTGTATCAGGCACACCTTAGTCTCCAGAGAGACACCGTTGCTCTTGAGTAATTTAGAGAGGTCCCTAACAGCAGACTTTCCCATCGCAATACGTTTTTTTATTTCCTGACTGCTGGTGCCAAGAGTGTTGACCGTGGAGCCAAACAAACTGAAGCTGTGAACAATCTCAATTTCTTCGCCATCCATCCTAATGCTACCAATTGGTCCAGTGGTGAGAATCTTTGTCTTCTTGACATTGAGCCTCAGTCCATACTGAAGGATATAGTCCTTGACCCTCTGCAGCGAGTGCATGAGGTCCTCCTCAGTTTGGGCAAGCAGGGTTGTGTCATCTCCATAACGCAGATTGTTAATAGATCTTCCACCAATCCTGACGCCACAATTCTCCTCACAGAGCCCAGCCTCCCGGATAATCTGCTCTGCATACAGGTTGAAAAGGTATGGAGATAGGACACATCCCTGGTGTACACCCTTCCCAATTTTGAACCATGCAGTGTTACCCTGCTCTGTTCTGACTACTGCCTCTTGGTCCAAGTGTAGGTTTCACATTAGCACAATCAAGTGTTCTGGGATTCCCATTCTTCTAAGAGTCAGCCCCAGTTTGTTATGATCCACACAGTCAAACGCCTTTGTATAATCAATGAAACACAGATAGACATTCTTCTGGTATTCCCTTCTTTCAGTTAAGATCCATCTAACATCAGCTACAATTCAAGTGGGATTTAGAAGAGGCCACGGCATCAGAGATATCATTGCTGATGTTAGATGGATCCTGGCTGAAAGTAAGGAATACCAGAAGAATGTCTATTTGTGCTTTATTGCCTATGCAAAGTGGTTTGACTGTGTAGATCATAACAAGTTGTGGTTGACATTGAGAAGAATGGGAATCCCAGAGCACTTGATTATGAGGAACGTATACCTGGATTCACAATTGAATTTGCTTTTAAACTTTTTGAACAGTCTTTCTGACTGGTAATAAACTTCCAACTATTGCCCAACTACAGTGTGGTGTTTTAATATTAAGGGGATAAAACTGGCAAAAAGCGGAATCAAGTATTACCTAAAGCTAGGATCTAGGATGCAGCTATAATTGAATAAGCAGTATTTTTTTTCATCTTTTTTAAATTTTTTTAAATTTTTTAATTTTTTATTTTTGTGTGAGTATACCGTCAAATCAGATCTGACTGGTACAGGAGGAGATTGCAGCTCCTTTCCACTAGGCCCCCAGAGCTCCCCTGAATAAGCAGTATTTGAAAGCTGCTAAGAAGGGGAGCTCTGGTGGCCTAGTGGCAAGAAGCAGCACTGCAATCCCAGAGGTGCATGGTTTGAATCCACCAGATGCTCTGCCAGGGAAGAAGGGACAATCTCCTCCTGTGCCAGTCAGATCCGATTTGACGGTATACATACACACACACAAAAGAACCAAAACAATAAAATAAACATTATTAAAAAGTTTTTTTAAAAAAGCTGCTAAGAATGTAAAAGTTGCCATACAGCGGTAATTTTTGGTTGCTGTGAGGCTGAACACTGTGACACTGATGTGTCAAATGCGTTAATGGCTGGTTACCCAATGCAGACAGAGAGTGGGGTGGAGCTCCAAGCTTGGAAGGAGGAGTGGCATCCACTTCCATAATAGCTTACCTCCGGAAACCCTATGAACCTGGAGAGAGGATGAAAGGCACCCAAACGTTGAGGACTCTCCTTCATAGGGTCGCTATGAGTCACCTGCGACTCGATACTTGACAGCACTTAACAACAAAACAACAACAACATACCTGGATTAGGAGGCTGTTGTGCAAATGGAGTATGGAAGCACTGTATGGTTTGGAATTGGGAAAGGAGAGCGTCAGTGTTGTATTCTATTTCCATACCTGTTCAATTTATATTCAAATTATCCAAGAAGCTGGACTCTATGAAGAGGAATGTGGCATCAGGATTGGAGTGAGACTTATCAATAAACTGCGTTATGCAGATGACACAACCTTGCTTGCTGAAAGTGAGGAGGACTTGAAGCATTTGTTGCAGAGGATCAAGGAATGCAGTCTTCAGTATGGGTTGCATCTCAATACCAAGAAAAGAGAGATTCTTACCACTGGAACAATAGAAAGTGACATGATGGATGGAGAAGGGATTGAAGATGTCAACAGCTTCATCTTGCTTGGATCCACGATTAACATCCTTGGTACAAGCAGTCAGGAAATAAGGAGACATATTGTATTGTAGGGACCTTTTCAAATCATTGAGGTGTAGTGATATCAGTTTGAGGACTAAGGTGCATCTGATTCAGGCCATAGTCTTTCTGATTACTAGTTATGTACCTGAGACCTGGACAATGAGTAAGAATGACAGGGAAAAAAAATTGACTCCTGACTATAGTGTTGGAGAATAACACTGAACATCTCATAGACGTCCAAGAGAATGAATATGTGTCTTGGAGAGAGTGCAGCTGGAGGGCTCTATGGAGGCAAGAATGATGAGGCTTTTCCTCACAAATTTTGGACATATTGCTAGGAGAGGGACATGATGCTGGGAAGGATGGAGGGTCAGCAAAGGAGAGGAAAACCCTCAACCAGGTGGATTGGCAAGGTGACTGCTGCAATGGGCTCTTGTGTGTCAGGAAGTGTGAGGATGGCACTGGATAGAGCAGAATTCAGATCTTTTGTACGTAGGGTCGCTATGAGGTGTACTCAACTCGATGGCACCTAACAACAACAAGAACAATGCTTTCTAGACTCTCCCATGTTGTTGTTAGGTGCCATCGAATCACTTGTGACTCATAGCGACCCTATGTACAAGAGCTCTAAATGCCGTTCTATCCTGTGCCAACCTAGCCATCCCAAACACACCTATTCCCACCACTCCAGTCACAGAATCAATCCATCTCATCGAAGGTCTTCCTCTTCTTCAGTGCTCCTTCACTCTGCCAAACATGATGTCCCTCTCCAAGGACCAGTCCCTCCTTGCAACATGCCCAAAATATGTCAG
>NW_006399833.1:6409842-6410917 GCF_000299155.1 Elephantulus edwardii
ATAGTGTCTCCTTGCTCTGTTCTGATGACTGCCTCTTGGTCCAAGTATAGGTTTCACATTAGCACAATCAAATGTTCTGGGATTCCCATTCTTCTAATATTTTATGAAATTGTTGTTCCTTAGTGTCCCAGAGTATTTCATTTTGGGAATATTCCATAATTTATCAATCCACTAATTGGTTAATGGGTATTCATTCAGGCTGCTTACATTTTCTTGCTATTGGAATAACACTACTATGAACATAGGTGTACATATTTCCATTTGTGTCTCAGTTATGATTTCCATGGGGTACATTCCTAGCTTTGTAGTAGCTGAGTCATATGGGATTTCTATTTCAGCTTTTTGAGGAAATTCCAAACTGCCTCCTATAGTTTGGATACCATTTTCCAATCACACCAGCAGTACATTAAGAGTTCCAAGCTCTCTGTATCTTCTCCAAATTTTTTTTTTTTGCTGTGTTGTTAAACTTTACTATTGCTGCTGAGGTGAGATGGTATCTCATTGTTGCTTTGATTTGCTTCTCTCTGAGAGTCATTTTGAACATTTCTTCAGTGTTTATTAACTATCCAAATGTCTTCCTTTGTGAAGAATCTTCTTCTGTCTTCTGTCCATTTTGTTATTATCAGTCTTTTTCTTGTGGAGGTCCTGTAGAATTTTGTAAACTTTATTTATGAGACTCTTGTCTGAGATTTCATTTTCAGATATTTTTTTCCATCTGTGGGCTTTTTTGTTGCATACAGGGATTGACTTTTAGAAAGTCTCATTAATTGATTTTATCCTCTCCTGGTTCCACATTTTTGGCTTTATTTGCAAGCCTATTTGTGCCAGTACTTTGGAGAGGACCCTAACAGCAGACTTTCCCTGGCTACTGGAAATTAATGGTGTTTCTCTGTAGACTAAGGTGCATCTGATACAGCAGGCCATGGTCTTTGCGATCACTTGTTATGCATGAGAGAGTTGGACAATGACTAAGGAGGATAGAAGGAGAATTGATGCCTTTGAGCTTTGGTGCTGGAGAAGAGTATTGAGGGTACCATGGACTGCTAGGAAAACAAACAGATTCATCCTGGAAAGG
>NW_006399833.1:6411017-6414580 GCF_000299155.1 Elephantulus edwardii
TGAGGGTACCATGGACTGCTAGGAAAACAAACAGATTCATCCTGGAAAGGGTTAAATCGGGCGGCTCCTTGGAGGCAAGGATTTCGAGGCTCCATCTAACATACTTTGGACATGTTGTAAAGAAGGACCGGTCCTTGGAGAGGGACATCATAGCGACCCTTTGTACAACAGCCCTAAACTCTGCTCTGTCCTGTGCCAATCGCACGGTCTCCGATACACCCATCCTGATAACCCCAGTCACTGAATCAATCCACCTCATAGAGGGCCTTCCTCTCCTGCGCTGTCCCTCCACCCTCCCAAAGGGCCGCTATGAGTTGCAAGTGACTCGATGGCACATAACAACAACAATTTGTGCCATAGACCAGGGTTTCTATATTTGTTTCAATTTTGTCTTTTATGATCCTCATAGTCTGGTATTTTACCCCTAGGTCTCTAATTCACCTTGACTTGATTTTTGTGTATATTGTGATGTGAATCCTATTTCACTTTTGTGCTGGTAGATATCCAGTTTTGCCAGCATCATTTGTAAATCATTTCCCCATTTAAGGGATTTTATTTCTCTGTCAATATCAGTTTACTTTAGGTAGATAAGTTGATTTTTGTATTCTTGATTCTATTCCACTTATCTATGGGTTGTTGTGGTACCAATAGCCTGCTGTTTTGATATCTACAACTGTGTGGCAGTTTTTGAGATGAGGAAGTGAGATTCCTCCTACTTTATTTTTGTGTTTTTATAGAACTTTGCTTACTCTGAGTGTCTTTCTCTTCCAAATGAAACTGGAAATTGCCTTTTCTATTTCCTTGAAGAATGAATTTGGTATCTGTATTGAGATTACTAGACCATTGGACTGATAGACAGTATCATGATAGATGGAGAAAAAATTGAATCTGTCAGCAAATTCATCTCACTTGGATCAACAATCCAAGTAATCCCTTGGTACCAGCAGTCAAGACAACAGAAGATGTACCGTAATGGGAAAGTCTACAGTCAGGGACCTCTCCAAGTTATTTAAGAACAATAGTGTCAGTTTAAGGACTAAGGTGTGCCTGATTCAGGCCATGGTCTTTTCAATCACTTGCTGTGCATCTGAGAGTTGGACAATGAATAAAGATGAAAGAGAAGAATTGATGCCTTTGAGTTGTGGCGTTGGTGAAGAGTACTGAGTATTCCATGGACTGACAAAAGAAAAGTCTTTTCTTGGAGAAAGGACTGCCAGAGTGCCCCTTGAATGCAAAGAGGATAAATCTTCATCTCATATCTCACTTTGGCAATATTGCTGGACAGGCTATTTCTTGAAGAAGGACTTCATGCTTAGAAAGATGAAAGGTGGGTGACAAAGAGGAGGACCAGATGGATTGATACAAGAACTGACTGCCGCAATGGTTTCAAATGTGTCAGAAATTGTGAGGATAGCACAGGATAGAATAGGATTCAGCTCTGTTGTTCTTAGGGCCACTAAGAGTCATACTCAATTCAACAGCATCTAAGAACAGCAACAACATCGGGATTGCATTGAACATGTAGATTGCTTTTGATGGTGGTGGTGGTGGTTATGTGCCATCAAGTCTCCTGACTGTGAAACACCTGACCCCATTTCCCCAGGTACTGTGTCAGTTTCATCTGAGGTCTTCCTATCCTTTGCTGTACCTCTCCATCTTTCCAAGCATGATGCTCCAAGGACCTCCTGGACATGAACCCAAAGTATGAGAGATGGAGTATCAAAATTCTAGTCTCGAAGGAGAAACTTGGTTTCACCCTCTCCAAAACAGAACTATTTGTTTTCTTGGTGATCCCTGGTATGTTCAAGACTTTTCTCTAGCACCACAACTCAAAGGCATAAATTCCTCTTCTATCATCCTTAGTCATTGCCCTGCTCTCTGATGCATAACCCAGTAATTGTGAAGAGCATGGTCTGCATCAGGCACAATTTAGTCTCTAGACTGACATCATTGCTTCTTAGTGCTCTGGAGAGGTCCCTGAAAGCAGACTTGCCTAATACAGTTTGTCTTTTGATTTCCTGATTGCTGGTGCCAAAAGCTTTGATTGTAGAGCTGAGCAAGCTGTAGCTGTTAACAATCTCAATCTCTTCTCTATCCATCATGGTGATGCCAGTTGGGCCACTGGTGAGAATCTTTGTCTTCTTGATGTTGAGCTTCAATCCATGTTGAAGGCTGCAGTCCTTGACCTTCTGCAGCACGTATTTCAGGTTCTTGTGTCATCTGCAAAAAGTTGATGAGTATTCCTCCAGTCCTGGTGCCACATTCCTCTTAATAAAGCCTAGCCTCTCGAATGATCTATTCTTCATATAGAATGAAATGGTATGGAGACAGAATGCATCCCTGACACACTACTTTACTGATTTTGAACTGTGCAGTGTTTCCCAGCTCTGTTCTAAAGACTACATCCTGGTCCAAATATATGTTTCATATGACCACAATCAGATGTTCTGGAATTCCCATTCTCAAGATTAGCCACAATTTGTTGTGATCCACACAGCCTTTCCATAGTCAATGAAGGACAGATAGACATCCCTCTGGTACTCTTTGCTTTCTGTCAAGATCCACCTGACATTGGCCATAATACCTCTAGCACCATGATCTTTTTCAAACCCAGCTGGTATTTCTGGTAGTTCTCTATAAATGTTTCAGTCATTTTTGGATTATCTTTAGCAGGATTTTGCTTGCATGTAATATTAGTGATATTGTTCAATAGTTTCCACACTCTATCAGATCACTTTTTTAAATTATGGGAATAAATATGGATCTCTTCCAGTCAATTGGTCAGGTATTTGTCCTCCAGATTCCTTGGCACAACCTGCATCTGTTTGTTGAAATATGTCAATTGGTATTCCATCAATTCATGGGGATTTATTCTTTGCCAAGTCCTTCAGAGCAGTCTGAACTTCCTCCTTCATCATCATTGCCTCTTGATCATATGTTGTTTCTTGAAATTCTGTGTCAGCAATTTGTTTTGGTACAGTGACTCTGTATACTCCTTCCATCTTCTTTTAAGGTTTCCTAATTCATTCAATATTCTGCCCATAGTATCTTTAAGCATTGCAACTCATGGCTTGAATTTGTTCTTTCTTTTCTTCAGCTTAACAAATGCTGAGGAAGTTCAGCCCTTTTCGTTTTCTGACTCCAGCTCCTTCCACATTTCATAATAAATTGTTTTGTCCTGAGTTGCCCTTTAAAATCTTCTATTCAGTTCTTTAACTTCTTTATTTCTTCCATTTGCTTTGTCTTCTCAGTGCTCTAGAGCAATGTTCAGAGTTTCTTCCAATTTGGTCTTTTCTTCTTCTGCTGACTTTCTAATGGTCTTTTGCCTTCTTCATGGATGATATTCTTGACATCTTCTCATAGCTCATCTGATCTTCATCCATTACTATTCAAGGCCTCAAAACTGTTTCTCAGTTGGTTTTTAAAGTCAGGGGGATAGTTGTTGTTGTTGTTGTTGTTGTTATGTTCCATCGAGTCGTTTGCGACTCATAGCGACCCTATGTACAACAGCCCTAAACCCTGCTCTATCCTGTGCCAATCGCATTGCCCCTGACACACCCATC
>NW_006399833.1:6414847-6417029 GCF_000299155.1 Elephantulus edwardii
CTCTCTGATGCATAACAAGTGATTGCAAAGACCATGGCCTGTATCAGGCACACCTTCGTCTCCAAAGAGACACTGTTGCTCTCAAGATAAAAATTTTATCTCTGTGGATTTGATTTGACCTTCTTTAGCTTTAATTTTAACTTGCTTATGAGTGGTTGATGGTCTGATCCACACTCAGCACCTGGCCAAGTTTCACTGCTGATATTGAACTTCTCCAAAGATTTCTCCACAGATGTAATTGATCTGATTCCTGTGCATACAATCTGGTGAAATCCATGTGTTCAGCCTGCACTTATGTTTCTTATAAAATGTATTTGCAATGAATAAATCATTGATTGTGCAGAATTCTATCATTCTATCTACATCCTCATTTTGATCACCAAATCTATATTTTCTGACTACTGATCCTTCTTCCTGCTTCCCAACTTTTGCATTCCTGTCACTCATTATTATTAATGCATCTTGGTTGCATGTTCCATCAATTTCTGACTGCAAAAGTTGGTAGAAATCCTCTCTTTCCTCCTCTTTGGTTCTGGTTGTTGGTGCATAAATTTGAATTATAGTGGTATTAATAGGTCTTCCTTGTTTGGGTATAGATATTATCCTGTTGCTCACACATTAAATTTCAAGATGGATCTAGAAACAGCCTTTTTAACTATGAAAACAAGCCCAGATGGTTGGGGGGTTTTGGTGTGTTTTTCTTTTCACCTTTCATCTCAGGCATATGATCATCTGATTCAAAATGTCCCATGCCAATCCATCTCATTTTCCCAATATGTCAATATTTATGCATTCCATTGCTTTCTTAATGATGTCCAGTTTTCCTACATTCATGCTTCTCACATTCCATGTTCCAATCATTAGTTTCTGCTTACAGCTATTCCTTCTCCTTTGTTTCCAAATTTGAGGGCTCAGCCTCAGTTGCCTTATCAGTTAGTCTCCTCTAAGCATGCTCTATTATACATAGGGTCTTTGAAGGTCTCCTATATTTCAAAGTGGATGCCAATCCTTCTTCTTAGTCTGTCTTAATTTGGATACTTAGTTTTAGAACAATATCTGACAGACAAGCATTTTACAAAAAGGAGCAGATGAAAGATATTTCCCCTTATAGAAATAACCAATGTATTCAGCGTTCCTCTACCCTGGCACATATGTCTTGTCCCATTACTTTTTCTGCTACATCAGTATCCCTTGCACTCCCATCTACCCCATCTAGCACCTGCCTCCCCCCAGGGCTGTCATTTACACAATGTTAAATCTTACTATCCATGAACAGGGGGGAATATTTTTCCATTTAGGTAGATATTTGTTTTTTCTTATAGTAGTCTTTTGTAGTTTTCCTTATAAAGATCTTTTGTGTCTCTAGTTATGTTTATTCTTAAATATTTCATCTTGTGGTTGACTGTTGTAAATGCTATTGTTTTTCTATGGGTTTTTTGCATACTTTATTTGTTGCTGTAGAGAAATGCAACCGATTTTTGTATGTTGATCTTGTATCCTGTCACTTTGCTGAATTAGTTGACTATGTCCAGTAGTTTTCTTGCTGACTTTTTAGGGTTTTCTAAGGATACTATCAGATCCTCTGCATATAGAGATAATTTTACCTCTTCTTTGTCAATTTGGATACCTCTTGTTTCCTTCTCTTGTCTTTTTGCTTTCAATAAGACTTTCAGTGCAATATTGAATAGGAGAGGTGATAATGGGCATCCCTGCTTATTTCTGATCTCAAAGTGAATGCCTTTTATCTTTCTCCAATGAGAACAATGTTGGCTCTTGGTTTTGTGTAATACTTTTCACTATGTTGAGGAAATTCCCCTCTCTATTTTGTTGAGAGTTTAATCATGAAAGGGTATTGGATTTTGTAAAAGTCTTTTGTCAATCAATTGAAAGGATCATGTGAGGATCCTTTGCTTTATTAATGTTATGAATTACACTGATTGTTTTTCTTCTGTTGAATGATCCTTGCATACCTGTTATAAATCAATCCCACTTGGCAATGATAAAATTTTTTATTGTACTGTTGCAGGCCATTGGCCAAAATTCTGTTAAGAATCTTTCCATCTATGCAAATGACACAACCCTGCTTGCTGAAAATGAAGAGGACCTGAAGCACCTGCTGCAGAGGGTCAAGGACTGCAGCCTACAATATGGATTGAGGCTCAATGTCAAGAAGACAAAGATT